>NC_139641.1:15890424-15892813 GCF_964638095.1 Poromitra crassiceps
TTAAGCAGCACACACCAGTACAGCCAAAACCCAAAACAGAATTGAGTACAACAGTATGTTAAATAATAGTAAACAGTCAAATAAATGCTTAGTAGTCACTCTCTGCAACTCTCTCTGTAACTCTCTGAGTTTTTGTATTAATTGTAAATTACACAGTACCTCCGGCCAGAGTATCGGGACGTTCTCCCGATACCGATACGAGTACTTGAGTACGGTATCGGAGCCAAGTACCGATACCAGTATCGGTATCGGCCCATCTCTACTCTCAGTGATGGTGAAGCATACAGAAGTTGTGTTCAGGCCCAGCAGTGCGTTTAGTTTAGTTTGTGCTTGGAGGAGCAGGATTGTTATGAGGATATGGCTGCTTTGGTTATCTGCTGGAGGAGTCTCAGCTGTCCTCTCTGCAGTTTGTGCCCACTTGGTCTAGCTTCTTTTTTTGTCTTTTTTTTTTTTAATATTTTTTATTGCGAGGCGGAGTACAGTCCACATTGGTGCATAGTCAAGAGAACATATTTTTACAGAAACAATGTTACAGGTTAGAATGTACAGTTATCTTTTCTCCCCCCACCTTTTTTTTTAATATAACACACAAGGCTGAACAAACAGATCATAAAATAAACAAAACAAAAAAAAACGAAAACAAGGCAAAACAAACAAACAAAAGCAAAAATCACACGCACTCACACTCCAAGTTTACAGTGTGGTGAGGGTACTTTCAAAAAAGGAAATATATGTATACACATATTGTGCATTGGGTCCTGCACAAAAGGAGATCAACCAAGCGAATCACCCACCACCCCCGACCTCGTCGAGGTAGGCCAGAAACGGCTCCCAGACGATCAGAAATCTCCCGAGTGAGTTGGTCCTCAGGTACCTGAGTCTCTCCATCCGTATAACAGAGGTTATGTCCGCCAGCCACAGCTGGAAAGAGGGTGGAGAAGGGGACTTCCACTCCTGCAAGATGAGTTTCTTGGCAACGATTGTTCCCTGCGTCAGAGAGGTCTAGCTTCTTTTTGAACTGGACTCTGGCTCCAAGGTACTCAAGTTAGGCTGTGTGTCCATATAACTTCTTTTTCTGACAGTTAAACGCTGGAAGTGCGCTGGAGAGCGCTGATCAAGCAGATTGAGAATAACGTTAGGAAGCTAGCTTGATAGCTAACAGCTAACCAATCTGGGAACCTACCGGTTAAACAAAAAAAATATATATTTATTTTTTCTCTAACCTCTGGGGGCAGCAGCCCTGTTTCAATGTGGTGCAACAGGAACTCAAGAGGCGCGGTCGGCAGTGTAAGAAAATCCCTTTCCGCTCCCTGCAAGCTCTGCCATGGCTCCAACTGACCGGCTCCGCCCATTAATGCATTTATTTTGCGCTCCCTGCGTGTCCGCTCTCAAATCTGTCCGTCGCTATGAAACAACAATAACAACTCTAGCTCGTTGCTAGTAGCAAGTAGCAACTTGCTACACGCTGAAGATGCTATGTGTTGACTACACACCGTTCACTTCATTTTGATCAGGTAAAGCGCAGCATGCATGCGAGTGCTGTTACACCCCTTTTGACGGAGCCTGCAGACAGATTTCCGATGCAAGTCGAAAGTCTGTCTCGCTAGTCGTAACAGCTAACAAGCTAACAACACATGTACTGTGATAAAAGGACAACACTCACCAGAAATATCAAGTGTCTAGCCAATCTGCTCCCACAACGGGGTACGGTGGTGCAGTGGTAAGCGCTGTCGCCTCACAGCTCGAGAGGTCCTGGTTCGATTCCCACCTGGGACGCTGTGGGCACTGGAGTTGTATATATATTTTGATAATCGATTTTTGACACCCCTCGCGATCGACCTGGGGTCAGTCCACGGTCGACCAGTAGACCGCGATCGACTGGCTGGGCGCCCCTGCTCTAGACGTCCGTATGCGTCTGCATACGCTCTCTCCTCATTGGAAATAACTGAAAAAAAGACACTGGAGCTGAGGAGAAGAAGCTATACGGACACATGGCCTTAAAAGTCTCTTACACCTCGAGGAGGAACATGGGGGAAGGGGAGAGACGAGACGGTAATGCCGTTGTGACTCATCAGGCTTTAGCTTTAGTGTTTGTCATGGTTGTTCTTGTCGTGCAGCGGGGACAGCGCTCATCCCCCAGCCGTCCTCAGGCTGCGTGTCCACTGGGGAGCGCTCTTTACACGGCCCACTCCTTTCCTCTCCTTCTTTTCAGTGGAAGAAGAAGAAGTGCTGCGGCATGTTCTTGGCGGCGGCCAGAACTTTGTCTTTTAGCATCCAGAGCACTAGCTGTTGAAAATATTTTCTTTCTTTCTTTTTCCCCATCCCCAAACCCACAACCTTTTGACTTTTTATTGTCAAAAGTTTGGAAGGAAGAAGGCATGCTGGGTAA
>NC_139641.1:15893013-15908013 GCF_964638095.1 Poromitra crassiceps
CAGCAGTGTGAGATTGACGGGCTGTGTAGCCCGATGCTCTCCGCTTCACTGCACTATGCGCTGTGTGTGTGTGTGTGTGTGTGTGTGTTATGGGACAGGAAGCAGCTTTGCTCTTGTTGAGTTGACATATTGTATTGTTGAGCTTTGATCAGACACACCATGCAGATATTGTCAAGAGGACGAGTGTGGAAAACTCTCCAAATGTACAAAACGGAGCTTCCAAACATATTTCTTCCTCTGGTGAATATATATGTAAATAGATCAAAACAGTGGTGTAGTCTACCTTTTTTCAGAGGGTATTCTGACTCTGACTCTGACCCGAGAGTGGGCGTGGTTTTGGCCGGAAGTGGGTGGAGAGTCGACCCATTTTTTGTTGTTGTTGTTCCTCCCCAAATGTACAGAATAGCTTCAGCTATCAGCTTCATCTTGCTTCTTCGGTCGCTATTCTGTCTCCTGAAGATTTGTTTACCGACGGGGAGAAAGCCCCACGTTATATATATATATATATATATTTTTTTTTTTTTTTTTTCAGGGACAGTGCAACATTAATGAACATTTTCATGTAAATGTGCCGGATTATAGCCTTAGCTAATTTCCATCCGCAGTCCCTCGACAGGTGAGGTACAGAAAAGTTTAAAATAAGAAAATTAGTGCATACGTAGGGCATTCATACACATACAGCAATGTAAATGAGT
Organism: Poromitra crassiceps; assembly: GCF_964638095.1. Classification (NCBI taxonomy): domain Eukaryota; kingdom Metazoa; phylum Chordata; class Actinopteri; order Beryciformes; family Melamphaidae; genus Poromitra; species Poromitra crassiceps. The sequence continues at coordinate 15,893,709 of NC_139641.1, forward strand.
GACACATACATACACATAGGGTAAACACAAACAACACAACACAAATGAAACAAAAACAGGGAACATTAGGGATATTAACCAAGGTGGACACAGGACTTTCAAGGACATACAAAAACAACACATAAAACAAAAAGGTTTAAATGTGATCGCAGGTTTGATTTGATCTGAGCCATGACTTTAACAGCCCCTTAAAGGTGTGAAAGCTGCTACTCTCTCTGACTGACAGTGGTAGGCTATTCCATAGTTTGCTAGTTATAGCCACCCGTCAATCTCTCTCTCTCTCTCTCTCTCTCTCTCTCTCTCTCTGCTCAACGCTTTAACACCATTTTATTTTGAAATTCAGTTGACTTTGCCATTTCCCACGGATATTGTCGCGTTTTTCCTTCATGGCTTGACAGAAAAAGTCTGCCTTTCACGGGCAAATCGGCGCAGCTCAGGCGAGGCGTGGGTACACGCAGGGTTCACGTTGAGGCGCCCTGTGTACACAGCCTCATTGACTAAAAAGGACGCCTATTTGTGCGCTTTTGTAACGCACAGGGTGAATTTTATGAATGGAAAGTGAAAACGATACGTATCATAGCGCATTTCCCAGTGCGCATACGCAAATCTGAGTCATTTCGCAGTGTGTATACGCTGTATACCTGGGTATCACGTAGACAACACCACTGGATCAAAGTATAACGAAGAGCCGTAAAAACACAAATTACTTTTTCTCACAACCGCTCAGGTGTTTTTGAAGCCCTGCATGAATTGGCCACCAGCTCTTTATATGAGTCACGAGTCACGACTTCATGGGGGTGGTGGGGTGGTTGTGTATGTGTGTGTGTGTGTGTGTGTGTGTGTGTGTGTGTGTGTGGGGATGTGAGAAATCTGTTGTGAATAAATGTGATGCAGGAACTTGATGGTTAACAGTATTTAGGCCCAGTAGGAAGGAAATGAGTGCTAGCGTATATGAGTGGTGTGTGTTTTTCTCCTGCCAGAGGGGTTGGAGGTGTTTGTCATTCAGAGGCAGAAAGGCTCCAGAGGAACCAGTGTGATTAGCCTCAGGCCCACGGGACCATCTAGCTCTCCAGGACCTGCTCTGTCAGCACCGAGCAGGACATTTATCACACATACTGCTAACCTACACAGCTCACAGACACACACTCCTGCTAACCTACACAGCTCACAGACACACACTCCTGCTAACCTACACAGCTCACAGACACACACTCCTGCTAACCTACACAGCTCACAGACACACATACTGCATATATACTAGGGCTGTGGCGATTCACTTATCTCCCGATTCGATACTATCACGATTCTTGGGTGCCGATTCGATTTATATTGCGATTCTTAACACATTGACTGCCAGCCGTTTTTTTCTTGCTGTAGGTAGCTTCTGCCAAGCCGTTTTTTGAGGATTGTGGCTCATTTTACAAGAGCCGAGGATTATTTTCTGCTTTGAGTTTGTGAACATACAATATCTCAAAAGTACTAATAGAATGTGTACTTTCTTTTGCAACACAGTCTATGACAACTACAACTTCTGAAGGAATAGTGGTAAAGTTTAGGTTAGTGGTACAAGTTTAGTTTATTTTTATTTTTATTTTTTTTAACGGAGAGAAAGAAGTTAGATCAAGAAGGGCCCAGATGGAGCATGAAAATGTGTGTCTTTAGTCTTTTCCGAAAGATCGGCAGTGATTCGGCCATCCTGACCGAAGGTGGAATCTCGTTCCACCATTGGGGTGCCAGGGACGAGAACGAGAAGAGTCGAGATCGAGATGAGCGACTTTTGAGCCCCCGTAGTGAAGGAGGGGCGAGGCGTCCTGCACTGGTGGAGGAGCGGAGGGAGCGCTGAGAGGTTTGGAGCCTGACCATAGATTGTAAGTACAGAGGGGCTGTCTGGTTCGCGGTCTTAAAGGGATACACACACAAATGAGGGATATACACGCAAATGCTGCATCAGGTATCAATGGGTTAAGAGGTGCAACACATCTTTTCTTTATCCTCTGCAGCGCTGCTTAAGTGTACCTTTTTAAATTACAATAGAAATACAGCGCTGTTAATCTCCTGCCCTCGATCCAGAAAGGTCTTATATCCCATCTCAATAACAGGCTTGTGTCTGTCCTCGACTGTATTGGCTTTTCATAGGTAGTAATTGTTACATGCCAGCAGATAAGAGCCTGTTATGTTGATTGATTTTCTATTTTGTAAAAACATTGAAGTGTTTCTTAATTGAATTTTGGGGCTAGCGGTACTTGCTGTTAGGAGCTTCCGTTCAACTCTAAAACGCGTCTATACAGTATATATATATGTCGGGCTGTTCTAACGATTCCCCCCCCGATCCTCGAACTGTCACACCGCTGCGTGTCAATTACATGCTGCTCTGCCATTAGCTCGAGGGTATAAACAGGATTGGATGATCGATACGTTGAACGTCTCATCTCTCTCTTCCTCTCTCTGAAGGATAGCAGATGGTGTCATTCTATGTCCGGCTGGTTGAATGTGAGTCAAGTCAATAAGACATTTGTAAAGAAGCCGTCTGGCTCTCCCACAAGAGGGGACGTCTCCGGCGTCATCATTGGCTTATTAGACCTGCGTTTGTCTCTCTATCGACCTGTGAGGGGCTGCTGCAGCAGCGCGATCCGGAGAACCCGCCTGCCGGTTCTTCTCTCCAGCCGTGCGTTCCTGCTGACAGCTGGATGCTCAGACGTTCAAGTGGCACGGCGACCGACGGGAAGTGTGTGTCTCTCTGACAGGAAGTGTGTCTCCCCCCCCCCCATTTTTTATACCATTTTTATCCCCCATTAGTGCTAATTTATATTTATCCTGGTTGCTGCTCCACCCTCTGCCGATCTGGGGAGAGCCGAAAACTGTCTCCATGCTTCCTCCGAGACATGGGCAGTTAGCCAGCCGCTTCTTTTCACCTGACAGGGGAAGCTTCACCGGTAGGACATAGCACGTGGGAGGATCACGCTATTCCAACCAGTTCCCCTCCCTCCGAACAGGCGCCCTTAACGACCAGAGGAGGAACCACATTAGCAACCAGGATATTGCATGTTTTGGTGAGGGGTTCCTATATGAAGGAAACCCCCGGGAGGCACGGGGAGAACATGCAAACTCCACACAGAAAGGTCCTTTTTGACGACCTCACCCGGGCGGTGGGCACTCGAGGACATGCGGACGGGCACGCATTCCTTCAGCGTTCACAGCGTCCCAGGTGGGAATCGAACCCAGGACCTTCGAGCTGTGAGGCGACAGCGCTCAATATAACTTGTTACTTGGTTATTTCAGTCCATACCTTAAAAGGTAATGGAGTAGCGATACCCGATACCCAGCCCTAGTGTAGGCGTTTAAAAGAGTGTGTTTACTATGTTCATCTTTCTGTGTCATTTGTGCTTGGATGCCTTTTTTACTGCTTTAGAAGATTCATCCCTGCCAATTAATTTAATTTAATTTAATTTAATTTAATAATACATTTTCTCTTTCATGCCCAGAGGACTGGCAAAGATACTGAACACCATTATCAAGATACAAATAACCATCTATCCAGAGATGGTGGGCTTGTTTGGAAGCCATTTTTTGGCTGCATTTGGGAGACGATGGCGCTTTCAACGGCCAAATTGGCTTGGCTGTGTCATTTTCTTAAATCTGGAGATATTGTTGTCAAGATCGTCCCACATAAATGCCTCGCTCACAGTAGAGCAGAAGAAAACAAGGTTAATATCTAAGGACAAAACTAATGCTGCATATTTTTTTTTTTTTTTTTTTATGAAATCTTCCTTGTGAAGTTCTGTAGTCATCTCTCCAGGGTTCTGTAAGTTTGATAGCGATGCTATTTCTAAAAAAAAACAAAATCACAGACAAGACAGGACCAGACATGCTCTTCAGAAGTGATTTCATAGTGATTTTGACTCTCTTATCCCAGCAGGATAAGATTTGAACCTTATAAGTATATAATATTTGATCCATATTTAGAAGAATATTTCATTTTAAATTAACATTAGGATTATACTGTTGTGATGTCATTATTCAGTATCTTCTCCTTTTCTCACTCACTTTCATGTAAGCACCTGCTCTCCCTTTAGTCGTTTTACACTACAACAGACAGCAACACAGGCATAAACACTGAACTTATTATTATTATTATTATGGAAAACCAGATTATGATGAAAATCAAACACTGTAATGTAACAAACAAGGAAGAATAAAATAAAAAAGCTTCTCCCGGGCCAGTCATAGATCTTTGTCCCCCACCCAAAAAAAATAAAAAATAAAATAACATTATTTTAGTGTGTGTATATTGGATTTAATTTGTCTGTTTGTGTTTACTTCTAGAGCTCTTTTAACGTGTCATCTTCTATGTGTGTGAGCTGAGCTGCTGTAACGAGTGAGCACATCATTTTTTCTTGTTTTTATGAAATCTTCCTTGTGAAGTTCTGTAGTCATTTCTCCAGGGTTCTGTAAGTTTGATAGCGATGCTATTAAAAAAAAAAAAAAAAATCACAGACAAGACAGGAACCAGACATGCTCTTCAGGACTAATTGCCTCTGGAGAGAAAGCCCCCTTCTCACATTTTAGCGGAGTTATTATTATTACCTCTCCAGGCTTATGATGGGTTCAGGTCTCGGGTGACTGGAGGTGAACACCTCTGTTTCAGTAAGTAGAAAGGGAATTATTCTACGGTCTATCTGTTGGCTGGCAGGGAGGTGCTGAGGGTTTAGTGTACCTTCAACAGGCCTGTTCCACCCATTAGCTCCACCGGGGTCTGTGTCTGTGTGTGCTCTGCTGGGTCCAGACACAAAGCTAATTACCTCTGATAAGGGCTAGGATGGGAGAGACAAACCCAAACCACTGAAGAGTGACAGGTGTCAAATGGGTGAAGGTAGATTTACATTTGTGAAGAATTCTGTCTCTCAGAGACTGTTCTCACTGTGCGTGAAGACTGCCGAGTAGGGCTGGGTTAAAAAAAATCGATATATCGATATTGAATCGATATTTATGTGAAGGAACAAGTATCGATACATAAATCCCAGTATCGATCTTTTAAAATGCATTTTACAACATTTTTTTTTTTTTTTTTTTTTTTTTATAAACATAGGGTATATTATTATAGGCTGTGTGTGGTAGTTAAAACATAGTTTCAATTTGGCGTTTTTTTATGTTTGTAGTTGAAACAAAAACATAAATACTGTAGGCTACATGTGCATTGTGCATGCACCATGAGCCAGATGTGCAGACCTCAAATCTGTTTGCACTAGAATGTTTGTGAACTGGAAATGTTCATGAGCTGTATTTAATTTAATTTTGTTTTATTTACAAAGCATTTATACTTTATGAAACACTGTTTACAACATGCTGCTGTTCAATGATTCTGTTGTATAGTGGAAATTTAAATTTGTTTGGCTTCTCACAGAAGACTGTATAGAAAGAGACAGAAGACTGTAAAGAAAGATAAGATGTTGAATGACTATGTTGGTCACGTTTAAATAAAAAAGAATTACATGATGTAACTGCTTGCTTTAGGGTCAATTCTTAAATTCTTAAATATGAATATTTTTTAATAATGCACCAGGTTAGAGGGTAAATTTATTGTACAATTTACAGCAATAGTTCTTTGAGAATCTCTTCCATTATCAAAGCAAAACTGGTATTGTAACTAAAATATCGATATCAAATGGTATCGTATCGGAAATCGTATCGACTTGGGACCTTGTGTATCGGAATCGTATCGTATCGGGGAGTCAGTGGCGATACCCAGCCCTAGTGCAGACTGCCAAGGCACCTTGTGTTTATAGTGAGGTGCTGGAACAGCCACAGGCAAGATGGTAGCTGCAGGTGAAGTTCAAACACATCAGCTGTAATTGATAAGACACATTGCTCTTTGATTCGCTTTGATGCTGCTACGTGCACCAACCACAGCGCTCACATCGTTAGGGACTGTGCACCAACCACAGCGCTCACATCGTTAGGGACTGTGCACCAACCACAGCGCTCACATCGTTAGGGACTGTGCACCAACCACAGCGCTCACATCGTTAGGGACTGGCCAGACCACCTATTACAACATGTCATGTAGGCCATGTGTGTCTGCTCTTCCTCTCTCCCAGGTTGACCTTGCCTGATGTTCTAGTCTGCTCTGTCGTTTATGGAAGTAGATGCCTATCTAAATGCAAGGGCTCATTCAAGCAATTTGAGAGAATGATTTATAGATTTCACGTTCAGATTTTGTAAGTAAACCCCGCCCTTGGACTCAAATAGCCCCCGCGTGTGCTTAACTCATTCCGTTAAAAACGTTATTTAAAAAAAAAAAAAACGCTTCCCCGCCATTGACGTCATCAGACGGCAATAAGTGTTTTCACCATCATGTGATAGATGGCTCTCTTACTCACCTTGTGAAACAGTACAGCACGTCTAAAAGTGTACAGGATCGACCACGATAGAGACAGTCCTCATGTCTGGAAACGCCCATACAGGCTCTAGGAACGCCCACAATAGACGCTGGGTTAGCCTGGGGGCGGGGTCAGGGTGGGGTAAATTCCCCCGTTCTATCCATTCAGCAAAGTTAGAATTTAGCTGATAGACCAGCCCAGGCAGACACGATCGGGGATTTAACCACCGCAGTAAACGCACATCTGAGCAGACGTCTTGTGTTCTGCTCTAGAACCCCCAAACCTGTAGTTTAGAGCCGCAGCACCGTCTTTTGGTGAGTCAGCCCATGAGATATATCGGCGGTTTTACCCCACTCGCGCGCCAGCCATTTAACCAGGAAGCAGAAAAAAGCAACAATCTCCCATCAGAAAAGGTCCATAGCACAGCTCCACGGCACGGCTCAGACGCTGGTCCAGCAGCTTTTATCCATACAGGATTGGACTCCATTACAGCGGGGAAGGGCAGCCTGTCACTCAAACGTGAAGGATTTTGTTTTCACCAGGCACCACGCAACCTGCCCGCAACACATCCACAAGTCACTTGTCCTCAGGAAATAGTAATCCAGTTCCTAAACTCTTGATGCCTTGTACATTTCAGCCAGTAGATTGCTCCTGACATACAGCAGCCTACACAGACAACCAGTCGTCCCCCCGTGCAAGACGAACGAGCGACCCGGGCTTCCCTATCTCAACAGTGGGATGAATCTTTCTCACACCGGTGTTACGGTCAAAGCTGTGCCACCACGGGCGAGTTTGACCGGAAGGGGAAACAAAATCATTATGGGGATCATAGTTGAGTGTAACACTGGTCAGTATCTGCCATCAAAGGCATTTATTCAGGTCAGGAGCCGTGAAGATGACTTCATTTACAAAAATGCCTTTTCCTGCCAATTCTGGTCAGAGACGGCTGTTTTTGATGAAAACGACCTACATTCAGGTGTCGATAACTAAAGAACGGATGAAGGTAGAATCAAACTTTTTTTCCCCATGAAAGTCGAGGCTCTCTTCTTTCTTTTGGGATATTCAGTCTTTACGTCGTCATAGAAGAAAATGTTCTGTGGGTCTTGGAAAATGAATGAAAATGATCAAAAACCCTGGCGGTGGCTAGTGACTTTTTCTGAAAAACTCTGGCAGAGAATGAGTTAAATTTGCGCTGCTTTTCCTCAAACTGTAAATGCACACACTCAGAACCTTTATTTTTGGGACAGATTTCCTGCACTCACTCAAATAGTCTCACTCAAAATGATCCCTGGGACGACGGGGATCATGTGACACTATCCTGGCATTCTATTGGCTGTGGATTTCTGACAGGATGGTTGCAGAAAAAATCCACGAGAAGAGAAGAGATCCAAGAGCAGAAGTTTCAAGATGGCACAGAAGCAGTTTGAAGAAGGAGGAGAGGACATCTGCATGCAGGCACAGAGTTTGAGCGTGCTGTGAACAGGAAATCTGTCCAAAAATAAAAGTTTTTGAGTGTGAGCATTTACAGTTTGAGGAAAAGCAGAGCAAATTTAAAGTCGAGCTGAACCCAAAAATGACTTTTCTTTTCTTTTAGTTCAAATACCTGGGTATGCAGTGCACCTATTTAATGATGTATGCAAATAAAATCACCAAAATCTAATTTCTTTAGTTTTTCACACTTTTTCACATCAAAAGTTCATTTTTCAAGATTTCATTGATAACAGTAATGTACGGTTTGCTGACATCACCTAGTACTATCAAATTTCTACCCCATTTCAACCAATCATTTCACGACATGCAGCTGTCAATCAAATCTTCATTTCAGGATAATTTTCTCTTCCAAATGAAGGGGAAAATGGTGCCTAGTGCCTGTCATCTGGCAGAGTTTCTAGCCCATAAACTAACTACTAACTTGAGCAATTATGCAAACTACATCAAACGGTAATTTCTAAGAATGCAAAGAAATGTAACTGGCTCGTTAAAACATGCATTCCAGGAATATTATTTACATTTATAACGATAATGGCGCGCGCCTCCGAGCCTGACAGCCTCCCTGGCTGTCAGGGGTCGTCTCTCGGAGATTCCAGGCGGGCGGGCAGCACCCATGCATCGGATTGTCCGCTCGCTCCGCACGAAGCAGCCTGGCTGCCTGGTACTCTGCAGATCCCACTCGCGTAGCACGACAACACACTGAATCCCACCCGATTTGGGGGTGGAACACGCCACGATTGACCGATGCCAAAGCCAGTCGACAGAATTGTCAAATCAAATAATCGACATCGATATGGTCCGCCTCTCAATTTGTTTTCAGTCTGAAACGGACTCAGATGCACGTGACGAACGGGTTCACCTCGACTTTGAGCGCACGTGGGGCCTATGTGAGTCCCAAGGGATGGGGTTGCTTACAAAATCTGAACGTTGAAATCTATAAATCATACTCTCAAATTTGCTTGAACGACCTCTTGCATTTAGATAGGCATCTACTTCCATAGTAGTTCTGCTCCGGTGTAGATTGTGCTGTGAGTGGACTGTATAATGTTTTGCAGTAAGAGATTATTGCTATCTTGTGTCTGTGGTGCTGCTGCAGCCTGGTGATGGATGAACAACAGGCAAACTGGAGCTCATGAATAATGCATGATGCTTTATACAAAGGAAAAGGTTTAAAGATTATTCGTGTACCTTAATCACTGTGATACAGTGGAACATAGAGCTTGTGACTGGATGCTAACGGACTAATCACTAGGGTTGTGCCATGTCACCAAAATACCCCAAAAAGACTCCCCTGACAAACTAACGGGAGGCTTTTATTGTGAAAGACATACAGGAAGTTGTTGTTTATTCGCTGCACGACCAGTGACTTATTTCAATAAAACAAGTCGACACAACGTCGTTCAGGGCTCTTTGGAGCTAATTGTTTTCCAGCTAATCAAGACACGGCAGAAAGGTTGGCAAAGTAGAGAGTGCAAGCAGAAATTGTAAATAAGGCTGATATCTGAACATACGAATAGGGAAGTGTATCATTTATTATTTTAGTGTGTGTATATTGTCTTTTTGTGTTTACTTCTAGAGCTCTTTTAATGTGTCATCTTCTATGTGTGTGAGCCGAGCTGCTGTAACGAGTGTTTCCCACTTGCGGGATCAATAAAGGCGATCGTATTGTATCGTATTAGCTTCCTGTATTTACCACTTCTGGCAGCAGAGGCCGCTGTTAGCTTGGGACTATAAGGTAAAAAATACTATAGTACTCAGGGCCCGAAATTAACTTTTTGACCTACCGGCCAGTGGCGGGTAGATGGAAAAAATCTACCCGCCAAGCATATTTCTTACCGGCCAAAAAAAACACATTTTTGTGTCACCTATATCCATATATATCCATTTTTTCAGTACATTTCAAGTAGATAAGGTATTACGTTGAAGAATACACACTTAAATAAGAGGCCAGAGTAAAATTTGAAGCAAATTATTGTAATATATTGATTGATGATTGATTAATCAATACATGTCAATGTCAAGTCAATCTTATCAATACATGTCAAGTCAATCTTGAGCTTAAATAAAAAAAAACAACGCCGCTAAAAGTAATAACTGCAACAGTCTCAGTGCACTGCAGACCGCGCACAACTTGGGCTACACACCTTTCTCTCCCACTCACACCTGGCACCTGCGTTAGCTCTCCTGCACTCGTTCTCGGCTCCCCTTCGGCTTTATTGGTGGTAAGCATTTTGATTAATCTCCTCATCATACGAGCTCGGCAACAAGTGCGAGCGATTGATTCATTGATTGATTCACCCGACGTTAGGCTGTCAATTTACCTCCGCTAAATTGACGACTGCATTTCATTCCAGAGTCACGTTTGGTAGCCTATACGGGAGAGCCAGAACGGAACAGCCTCAGGAAGCACTCATGTTATACTACCGCACTGAACTAACATTAGTTTCAGACTGCTTCCTTGTATATTGTGCGCTGGGATCAGCGCTCCCCAGCGTTTAACAGTGGGAAAAAGACGCTAGGTGGACACAGGCCGGCTACACACAGTTTTAATATTACATGACGACTATTTTGCGACCCGCCACGTGGCGGAGAGACGCCAAACCTAACTCGCCAAAGCTAAAATATGCCCGCCATTGGCGGGTGGCGGGCTCTAATTTCGAGCCCTGATAGTACTACACTGCACTTTAACTAAAAGCACCTATTTTACCTCTTCTGGTTCTATCTAGACAGGCAGCACTGAAGGCAGCACTCGCACCAGAGAGAGTCATAGTGCAACCATAAACAAAGTTAAATAGCCTATAGATCAAGTGAAAACAAATAGATGATAGCTATAAATATACATAATATATGCTGCTTCTTCTTCTTCTTTTTATAAATCACACAGCTTCACATTTTGGCTAACAACCTTAGGTGCAGAGGATAGCAATTAAAAGATTCACAAAATGAATTGGCCAAAGTAGCCTGGCTACCGTGTTCTGATAAAGTCAGCTCATTAAATCATTTTGTATCAGTCCTCTGAGAAAAGTCTGGTCATTTTGATTTTGCTCCAAATTATCCTCATTTTCTATTGGAGGAAATGAAAAACAACACAGCACTATAACACATTCCCAACTAATGAGGATTGAGTTTATTAGCTGCTCTAATACCAAGACAATGTGCAGCTACACTGCACACTAGGGATGTTCACTTTGAACAATTTCCATAATCGAAATTCGGGAAAATGAACGATCAATTATCGATTATCGATAGCGTAATAATAATAATTATATATATATATATATATATATATATATATATATATATATATATATATATATATATTTTTTACTCTGGTCTGGTAATAGTTGCGCGTTCTCGGCCAGCTATAATGGCGATGCCGCTGTGTAGTAAGAATATCAGACACTAGCGCTGTGGCCAGGTAAACAAACATGTTACATGTCAGGTTACATGATGTAAGGCAATCGGCGTCTTCCAGCTTAGCTGACAGCACAAGAGTCAAATCAACAGGCCTGAGCCTCACTGAGGTCCGCAGACCGCTGGGTGCGTTTGTTTGTGTCCCCGGCGCATGCCGGTGTGAATTCCCCATGTTTAAAACAGTTTTGTTGGCACAAAGGCCCGTGCCCAGCCAGAAAACTATAGACTATATGAAGCTCCACCTCACGTTAGTCGGCTGTGCAATGGAGTGGGGCGAGGAGGAACGAATTCCACCCAAACCTAGTCCGCAAAAAAATAAAAAAAAAAATAATAATAATAATCGATAAAAATTCCACGTGATCGAATTCATTCCTCAACGATCAATTATCGATTATCGATTATTGATGAACATCCCTACTGCACACAGTAGATTTGGTTCAAACAGCTCTGCTTTGAAGTGGACATTTTGAAGAGACACACCGGATCTTTGTGAACGTTTTATGAATTTTCATCACATATCAACCTTTTCTCCTCTACTCTTCTCTCCTGAGCTGTGGAACATCATTGGGCTCAGACCACACTGCTTATGGGACAAGTCTGTGCTTGCTCATGACTGACAAACATCCCCCTCTCTCAGGTCCGCTTGAGAATAATAATTCCTAAGGACATATTTCCTCTGTGTCTGAATACAGCAGTGAGTGAGGGGGGCAGTGTTGGGGGTCGTTACTCAAAAAAGTAATATATACATTACACATTACTCAAAAAAAGAAGCAATGCCTTACTTTACTTAATTACTCCCTGGAGAAAGTAATTTGTTACAGTACTCGTTACTTACGTTACTTCTCCGCAACATCGCCTGAGATGCGTTGCCACCAGGCCCGTAGCTACCATTGAGGACACCGAGGTCATGACCTCTGTATTTATTTTTTTATTTTATTTTTTTATAGAAAAATAGCCCCGGTCCCCAGATCTATTCATCTGTCATTGATGTTTTAAAGCCCTCATAAATAACATGATATATGACAGTTGATCAGAAATGCAACTCTTTGCTTCCTCTCTGTGTGCTATAGAAGGAAGAGACATAACTCACCACAACGTTCACATTTTGCATTGGGGCTAGATTGGGGCTAGACTTTGGGGACAGTTCTATTGAAGTGAATGGGTAAGTAACTCCCCTGTAAGTGATGTTTGTGTAGATGGGCCATTGTATTTAATTGAGCAGTATTCTGCCATGTGACCTGTATGCAGAATATAAATTATATTATATGGGGAGACATTTATTTTTTGTATCATTTTAAAGCAACAGCACAGTAAAGAGGATATTAATCTAACATGATGTCTGTAGTTCTTTATAGATTTAGCTTCTTAATTTTGCTCTCAACGTGCACCAGATTGAAGCATTTTACTTTAAAATTGACAAAATCTTCGATCCGGGGGGGTACATCCCCCCTGGGCCCCCCACACCACACAAAATGACCTCTGTATTTCTCAAACCCTGGCTATGTGCCTGGTTGCCACCTAATTGCCAGTTAACAACATGAAACCTTACATATGCCCATATTCTGTACACATCCCTCTCCTAATAAGGACATACAGAAGATCTAATCTAGTTGTGTTGCTTAATTGAGTGCATGAAAAAGCACCGCACGTTTTTCCCTCCATAATCCTGCAGATTCAAACCTGATCCTGCAGATAATTGAAGAACGTATATAATGCAAGTAATGCCATAAGGGTTTTGTGATGATTATAATGTGATTAGTGGCTTTAAGTTAAGTTATTCTTTATTTATCCCCCGTGGGAAAATTCATCCTCTGCATTTGACCCATCCTCTACTAGGAACCTTCCTAGAACTAGGAGCAGTGGGCAGCCACAGTGCAGCGCCCGGGGACCAACTCCAGTTGTTTTGCCAGTGCCTTGGTCAGGGGCACTGACAGGAGTATTAACTGTAATGTCTTACACTCCTCGTTACAGACAAATGTAATAATGTGATTACAGTAGTGCGCTACTTTGTAATGCGTTACCCCAACACTGCTGAGGGGGCGCTCTCTTTCATCTTGATAATGAAACTGACTTTTATTTTATTTTATTTTATTAACTCATTCAGGGCCAATGACGTCTTTGACGTCTTATCAGGAATAGCCCAGAGGGCCAATGACGTGTTTGACGTGTTTTTGTTTTTATTACTGCAGGGCGTAGTTAAAACACTTCCCCAGCCTGTCACATGGTATCAGGTCCCTATCATCTAAGACAACACGTGAACAAACACATACCGCAGCTGTTGTTTTGAAATTGAGCAGGAGGAATATCAGAAAATGGATAAGGAGCTTGCCTTGTGCAGACAGGAGAAACCCCATTGAAACGCCCCTCGCGCGCTGCAGGAGCTGGTCGCTTTTCTGTGTGCCAGCCTTCCTGTGTGCCAGCCGGAGAAAACCGGAGAAAGTAATCCACAGATGCGTTTGATCATCGGAGGAATGAGGAAATGATCGATCAGCAGTGATCAGAGGGCGGTGAGGACGTGTTGAATAGCCGAGGGGAAAACGGCAACGATAGCAGGAAGAATATGACAGGGGGAGACATGGACGAGCAGCACACGAACAGCTAGGCACGCAGGCAGAAGCCCGCTGCCCGTTCTCAAGAGCTTCATGAAATCGCTGGACTGCGTGCCCTCCAGTGTAGTGTCTCTGCTCCACTGTTGCTCCTGGCCAATCCCGGCGCCACAGGGCGTGGTTATTGCTTATCCTATGTGGGGTTAGAAATCACGCAACGAAGGGGGATCGTGTGTGTGTGTGTCTGTGTGTGTGTGTGTGTGTGTGTGTGTGTGTCTGTCTGTCTGTCTGTCTGTCTGTCTGTCTGTCTGTCTGTCTGTCGGTGTGTCTGTCGGTGTGTCTGTCTGTCTGTCTCTCTGTCTGTCTGTCTGTGTGTCTGTCTGCACACTCACTCACACTGCAGTATTGTTGAATGTAAAAAAAAAGCACTTCATGTGTATATATATATATATATATATTTTTTTTTTTTTTCATTTG
>NC_139641.1:15913013-16105513 GCF_964638095.1 Poromitra crassiceps
CTGTACAGTGTTTTATTTTGAAGGCGGCGGCAGGAAGTGCTGATTCATTGTAATTATGGCCAGCCTGACGTCTTGTATTGACACTTGACACTTCTGAGCTGATTTCAGAAAAGAAAGTGTCATTTTGCCGCCTGTAGGGGGCGCTATAGTTTGTGATATTCAGCTGTTTGGGGAAAGCGGGACCAGATTGTCGTCATGGTATTATCTTTCTCAGATTAATCTCAATTTCTTTGACAAAACTCAATGGAAACAAGCATTTATATTTTGTAAATCCAGATTTACAGCTGAACAATTAATTTTCTCTCAAAACTATTTGAAAGTAAAAAAAAAAAAAGTATGATAATAAGAACAACTTGGGATGATTTTAATCAAGTTAAAATTGCAACTGTCAAATAATCAAGTTTTTTTTTGGGTCAATATCTTTCAGCTCTAGTGGAGATCTTTCATTGCATGCTTTCTTTCTGAACTCCCTTGTGGATTCCCCCCGGAGAATTGGCAATAATCTGGCTTTCATGTTGACAGTGAACAACATCAAACAGACAAAACCAGCTGGCTACCGTCCTTGTGGTTGTTCTGATCTGTACTGCACGCCACTACAGGGGAAAACAAACGGAGCACAAAAAAAACGCTCCGTGCGCTGTGTTTTGTGCACAATGGAAGCGCTCTCAACATGATTTTCATAGCGTTCTGACTGAAAAAAACACTTTTGGTGTGAATGTCCCCTTAACGTCCTTCCAGACAGTGATGTGCAGTGGCAGTGCCTGGCTTTAACATGAACATAGTCTTCTGTTCCTGCCCACAGTCTTTTACCACCCTTGCCCCTGCTTTTTCTGCCAGTGCCCTTCATCTGATGTTGATGCAAAGTGAAAGCCTACTGGCGCTCCTCTGACATCATGCCCCCTCTGTGTCTCAAGGGAGCTGGACGGTGGGTGCTGAGGGTGCTGCACCACCCCCTGGTGGCAAGAGATGGGATTTTTGAAATTGTTGGATTTGGCTGTCTTGTGTTTATAACGGCAACAAAATGCATTAAAAAAACAGTTTGTGCTTCCCAGCTCTAATCTTATTTCATATGCTCGTCTCCGTCCTAGACACAGCAGTCTGAGGACATCATGGTGGAAACGTCTCCGTCCCAGACACAGCGGCGGGATTGTATCGCTCTGCAGCATCCTCCTTTGTGCAGAATTAGTGAAATCGAGGCTTAGCCTGTCTGTGAACTGCAGCCTGTCTGTGAACTGCAGCCTGTCTGTGAACCGCAGCCGACGGCAGCTGAAGGAAGCGAGTTAGTCGGTGCCAATCGGAACTGTTCTCTCCTCAGAATAGCTCGCGAGAGAGAGAGAGATTCTGACAAGATGTTCTCCTGAGATTACTATAGGGGAGGTATTTCTGGGTGTTATGCTACAAAACCCTATTAAGTCTCCAGCTTTGGTGTCAGGATGGTGTACACAGCTTCTCGCCGTGCTCTCAAACCTCGTGTGGATGTTGAAGCAAATTAATGGATAAAAGGCGAGACAAGATGTTCTACCAGGATCCCACAGTTCTCTTCGCAATTAACACCTTGAAACCTTCACCTTGAAAGATAACTGTAGCGGCAATTCATTTGAAATGCCTTGTTGATTGATTGATTGATTGATTGATATTGATTGATTGGTCCATCAAAAAATGAGTTGCTCGTTTTAAAATGAATAAGGATTTGTTTATTCCATCATCAGCTTCCCTCTGTACAGAGCGTCACAAATTAGGGGTGCACCGATCGATCGGCACGCAATCTGTATCGGCCGATTTTGACCTCAAATATGTGATCTGCTGATTGCAGATATTACTTTATTGTCGCCGATTGCATAGCCGATCATGCTGCACGTGAGAAACATGAGGCAGCCCATTTTCATGTCTTCAATGTCTATCGTTTAACTTTCATATTGTGCTCTAACGTTTATATCATTGTGTTGCAAAGCACACGCTTTGCTTTCGTCAGTGTACTCACCTCCACACACCACACCAGACTGTCAACACACCCCTTTGAATCACATGCATCAGCTGGTGATTAGAGCAGACTCAGCAGAGAGAAGTTACCTCCAGTCCTCCCGCCTACCGAGGCATTTGCATGCTGTTAAGTCCGTGTTTGATCCATATTTGCGTGTATCCTCCTAACGTTAATAGCTCCGGTTAGCTTTAGCCGCTTTAGCTTAATCGATAAAATAGTTTCCTTGGGTCGAAGTTATTTTTCTTGTGTAACAAGGAAATCCCGGAAATTGGAGTATTTTTGTTGAGTGAACTGAACTGCATTGAACTGGTAACATGGAAATCCCAAAGTGGAATGATTTTTGTTCTTTTATAAACTGAACTGAGGGAACTGGACTGAACTACTAGCCATTTAGTTCAACACAGTCTTGTGCTCCAATTATCTCACACACAAAAAATCATGTTGGCGGTTTCCTTTAGCCTACAAAATATAAAATATTGATGTAGAAAAAAAAGAAAATGTGCTGCACTTTCAATTTGATGCATGAAATGTAGGCCTATATGTAAAATGGAAACTGTTCTATAATAGACTGCTATAGCTGCTTACAAAATAAATAAATAAATAAATATATATATATATATAGATCGGTAATCGGTGATCGGTCGATGATCGGTTGAGCAGATATTTCTCATAGGTGATCGGCAATCGGTGATCGGTGGCAAAAAACGTGATCGGTGCACCCCTATCACAAATCATCAAAAGTTTGTGCCAAGAACATAAACATTGCATGTCAATTATACCCAACTCCAGCCCCCCTCCTCCTCCTCCTCCTCCGATGACTGGTAGCTGGTACAATTCCATCAGATGTTTCTCCAAGAAGACAAAATAAGACCCTGATCTTTACAATAAGTCAAAACAAAACCTTCTATGTACCAGAGAGACAAAACACAATGTTATCTCCTCCTCTCCAGGTGCCTTTTCGACATAACAAACAGCTTCTCAGAAGAGACGCTAAAAAATGAGTGCCTGAGATGTCAGCTATGCGTGTCAGCTAGATATATATATATTTTCTTCCATTTTTTATATGCAATAAAGACACACAAGAACAAAACAAAAACAAAGACACACAAGCTCAGTCACAGGAAAGGAAAAGAAAGAAAAAGCATACACCTATCAACATTATAACATCATAGTGAGGTGCTACCATGATATATAGAATCCAGTGTGAGGAGTAAACGAGAGATCAGTTGGGTGAGTTACCCGTCGCCCCTAACCTCGTCCAAGGAGGCAATAAATGGGTCCCAGATGGTAGAAAACTTCCTAAGTGAATTGGTCCTCAGGAACCTGAGTCTCTCCATACGTATAACAGAAACCATGTCTGACAGCCATAGCTGAAAAGAAGGTGGGGAGGGGGACTTCCACTCCCTTAGGATGAGTCTCTTGGCAACGGTCGTCCCCTGTGTCAGAGACTGCTGCACAGCAGTGGGAAGGAGCAGAGAAGATTCAGAGCAGCCGAAGATGGCGAGTTCCGCCTCCGGCTGAAGGGTTACTTTATAGGCCTTGGAGTACCAATCAAATATTTTGGACCAAAATGTAGATAATAAAGGGCAAAACCAAAAGGCATGGGACAATGTACCCTCTAACACCTGACACCTATCACAAAGTGGTGAGACCGAGGGGTAGATCTTGTGCAACTTAGACTTGGAATAATGAAGACGGTGAGTGACTTTAAATTGGATCAGCTGGTGTCTGCTGTTGATTGAGCAGAGTTGGAGCTAGATCATAATTAAACAACAGAGTCAACAATGATCAACAACCAATCAATGAGCAGTCAATCAATCATTTTACTCTGACATAACCCACACACATTCTCCCTCAGTACGTTCCTCTGAATGTACATGTGTGCAGTTAGGCCATGAGCACGACGTTCCTTCATCCATTTATGGTTGAGCTTCACACAAGTTGTGCTGCCTCAGATCTTCCATCTGGAGGAGATTGGCAGTAGACGTGACGGTGCCAGGCTGGCTCCTCGATGTGCCATTAAAGACGACACATTTTGTCGGGCTGCTGCGTTTAACGTGACTCGCAAAACAATATCGGAGAGACGCAGATGAATGTGTGTGTGTGCACACATACACACCAACACACACACACACCAACACACACACACACACACACACTAGGGACCATAAACAATTACACACGCGTTATGAATGACGCTTGCATTTACAAAAGATACACATCCCATTAACACCTGTGTGTTCCGAGCCGGAGTGAGATTTGCAATTTGGTGGAACTGGCCTGTCATAACAATAACGCAGTCCATTTCCAGCATAATTAGATTTATAATTAGAAGACGACTGTTCTCGTAACATCTTAATATCATGCTGAGAGCAGGAGGGGGTCCACCTCTATGGGAGTGAATGGCATGGTGGAATGAAGGGGGGGTATGAGGCTCATTATAAAAGGCGTGCAGCAGACCCCAGGTCAGCCTGATGCCAGCTGTCTCCTGCTCTCTGGACCTTTCATCTTCTCGGTGAAGGACCTCAAGCCGCTTGATGACTGAACTGTACTGACTTACAGACCTGTACTGACTTACAGACCTGTAATGAGGCTGTTAAAGTTAAAGTTAAGACTGCTGGTAAAATGGCCCTTTAGAAACTATGGCATTGTGTTTAGAAAGTTAGAAGTCTCTTACTTTCTGAGGGGGTACGGTGGTGCAGTGGTAAGCGCTGTCGCCTCACAGCTCGAAGGTCCTGGGTTCGATTCCCACCTGGGACGCTGTGAACGCTGAAGGAATGCGTGCCGCGTCCGCATGTCCTCGAGTGCCCACCGCCCGGGTGGGGTCGTCAAAAAGGGCCTTTCTGTGTGGAGTTTGCATGTTCTCCCCGTGCCTCCCGGGGGGTTTCCTTCATATAGGAACCCCCTTCACCAAAACATGCAATATCCTGGTTGCTGATGTGGTTCCTCCTCTGGTCGTTAGGGGCACCTGTTCAGAGGGAGGGGAACTGGTTGGAATAGCGTGAACCTCCCACGTGCTATGTCCTACCGGTGAAGCTTCCCCTGTCAGGTGAAAAGAAGCGGCTCGCTAACTGCCCATGTCTCGGAGGAAGCATGGAGCCAGTTTTCGGCTCTCCCCAGATCGGCAGAGGGTGGAGCAGCAACCAGGATAAACATAAATTAGCACTAATGGGGGATAAAAATGGGATACAAAAAAATCAGGGAAAAAATAAATGAATAAAAATAAAAATAATAATAAGTCTCTAACTTTCTAATGATCTAATTATGGAAATTGTTCATGTCTATTTAATGTTTCTGAATAAGCTTTATTCTGGAGTTGACAATTTTCCTGCTCCAACAATACATTTTCCTAAACTACCTCCCGGCATCTAAGGCTTTGGAGAGGCAAGGTTATGTACCTTCATGGAAGATATTATTACAGAAATGGTGCTATTTATGAGAGGAAGCTGCAAAGTAGACATATCATGAAAGGATTGGATTATTTCCTGACCTTTTAGTAAATCGATTGGTCTTTAAAAGCAGTTAGGACCTTTAACAATGTGCGACCATGAAATGTACATTTGAGAGGCATTTATGATTTGTGTGGAAAATGATCCTCACTTGCTGATTCATTTCTACTCAAAAAATAATTTGCCAAAAGCAGCGTTGGATGTTGAACAGATATATCTAGATAAAGAATAAGAATAAAAGTAATTGCTTTTTGCTTAGCTATAGTTATTGTGTCAAAGCACACAATCTATGAATAATATGGAGGTAAATGCACATTTCTATTCCTATCAGCTGGATAATTGTAAAAAATTGGGCGGATGTAAAACCATTGAAATCTGAAATGATTTCCCTTCGAAAACAAACACCATCTGTGTCCATCTGTGTTATGAAGTAATCTGCTGTATATTCATCTGTGTTATGAAGTAATATGCTGCCTGTATATTTGAATGTGGCCATTCGTTTTAATGTCACACTCAAAAGAGATTGGGTTCAGCTGTAATATGAAAGCCTGATAGTTTAGACAAAAGAGACGAGTGGGAGTTGGAGACAAATAGTCTGGCTGGGATAACTATTTCAGAAGTATTCCACCGTTGTTATCTTCCTATGATAAGAAATGCATTGCAACTTGCTGAAGGGGTTGTTGTGGGTGTCCATATTTTACGTGCAAAAAAATAAAAAAAATAATAATGTGGGAAATTCAGATCATTCTAATGCAGAGATGTTATTGGAAGTCAGTGTTTCCCACAGGATTTTGAGTATTTGTGGTGGGGGACCGCAGACCCCCTAGGGGGGTTAAAAATTAAACATTTTAAAGTAAAATGCATGAATTTGGTGTACTTTGAGAAAGCACTTAAGAGCAAAATTAAAAGGCTAGATCTATGAAGAACATGTCATCATTACTGTGCTGTGGGTTTACAATGACAAACTAAATTTCTCCCTATAGGTCAGGGATGCTCAACTTGCTTTGCCACTTTCGTGAAATGATAGAAGGCCAGGGGCCAGTTAATAAACAAACAATATACATTTTTCTGTAGTGGATTGTAGGTTTTTGGGGTGTCAGCCGGAGTTTAGTCTGACAATGTTGTGCACACCGGATAGTTAGTTAGGTTAAGTTAGTTAGGTTAAGTACATACATAAGTGCCTGTGTAGCGAGCAGACGGCGGTATTTGACAATTTAGCAGCTAAATCATAGATTATTGAAATATATTCCATATTCCAGACTGAAATGCTATAACAGAAGTGGAGTATTGGCCAGAATTACATGAACATTTGGACACTTATTCAGCGGGTATCTTGCATGTTGCGTTCAGGTGCACTGTAAAAAAAATCAAAAAAAAATCCACACAAATTCCTTTATGTATGGGAAACACTGGAAGTAGTTGAGTAATCCTGCTGAACATACCATATTATAGCCTGGATCAAATATATATTATCTTTCACTCTGAGGATGAATGTATTGTGTGTAGGAGAGACACCAGTTCACATGACACTTGATGTCAAGGACTGTGTTTGTTACAATGTCTTATCCTTTCACAGTAAAACGTTGGGAATAGAACAGAAACTAGCGCCGGCCCAGCGTTGATATAACATCATGAACTGCGGTTCACCTCGGCCCTCAAATGTGAAAAACAGAGTTATAACCTCTTAAGCCTCCTAACCCTCCTAACCCTTCTCCATCCTGAGTGTGTCTGAGCTTGCAGCAATCTGTAGCAGTGTCACCTCTAGTCTCCTCTGCTCCTGTCTGTGCTCTGTATATCTGAAGGCATTCCGTGCTCTCCGGTTGGCTTTGTTAAAGTCGAGGTGAACCCAAAAATGACTTTTATTTTCTTTTAGTTCAAATACCTGGGTATGCAGTGCACCTATTTAATAATGTATGCAAAAAAAAATCACAAAAATATAATTTCTTTAGTTTTTCACACTTTTTCACATCAAAAGTTCATTTTTCAAGATTTCATTGTACCGTTTGCTGACGTCACCTAGTACTATCAAATTTCTACCCCATTTCAACCAATCATATCACGACATGCAGCTGTCAATCAAATCTTCATTTCAGGATCATTTTCTCTATCCGAGAGCTTGGTTGTCAGGGGTTGCACGTCGGAGATTCCAGGCCGACGTGCTGCACTCTCCGCTCGGCAACACGAAGGCAGCTGGCTGCCTGCGGCTCGCTGAGCTCCACTCCTCCCATCAGAAGGCTCTTCCCGAGGGGAGCGCCACAACGCACTGCATCCCACTCGATTTGGAGGCGGAACACGCCAGGATTGGCCAAAGCCCAATCCAGTCCCCAGAATTGTCAAATAGAATCATCGACATGATACTATGACCCGCCTCTCAACCTGTCATCTTAGACAAACTACGTTTTCAGTCTGAAACGGACTCATTATGCACGTGACTGACGAACAGGTTCAGTTTGACTTTAATGTGCAGGGTTGCATCTGGGATGTTTAATTGGGCACTGGGCAGTTTGCAACAGTTTGGATATTGGTGTTGCGATGTTAATGCAGCACATCATAGATCAGGTTCCAGGGTCATTGTTTTATTATGGGGTGGATCGCAGCGTGCCTTAGTTTTGGAACTGGCTCAAAGAGTTTGGATTGTGTTCACACTGTGTGCATTCATTAACTAGAATTGAAGTGTAATTACTAATCGATAATGAATTGCAAATGTAGTCCTTGTTTTGAGTTCAGCTTGCGTAGAAGTGTCCTTCTACCACTTTGTCCCTTTGACTGATTATTTATAAGAGAGTTAAATGTTTGGGGTAATTTGGTTTTGCGGTCAAAGTTGACATCAGTGTGTATTATGCATATGGCCTTTACTCCTCTGGCCAGTAGCCATATTTAATAAAGAAACCCCTAGTTCACCTCATCTTCCAGCCAGTAGAACGTCCTTGTTCTGCACATTTCTTCCCTGCATCTCAAAAGTGATCTCTTCAGCGGTCGACTTGTAAGTTCTCTAAAATAAATGGATCAGTCCTCTGAAGGACAAAAAGAGAGATAAATCTACCCCGTTCTCTGAATTATTTTCATACTTTATGCTGAAGTTGATATTGCACACAAAGGCTTGACAAAATGTGCTCATGAGCTCCTACCTGTTCCTCCGTAACAGTTGTGACTGCTCAACATTTGGAAGCAACAGTATTTTATGCATTTCTTACCATCTTTTAACGCATTTCTTACTATTGTAGTTATTTTGTAATAACGATAGCCTCACTTTTCATGGTAACAGTTATGGATTTTTTTTTATTGAAATGATGTCTTGTGAACGTGGTCAGTCGGAAAGTAATGGGACTATGGGAGTAGAGCAGTGTTTCTCAAACTTTTTCAGACCAAGGACCACTTAAACCAATGAAAAAAACTCAGGGACCACCTAACTCCCAAAACATCCCCAAAAACAATAGGCCTACTACTTCAACTGTAAATTACAAATTACAGGCTAATTAAATGACAAATAGCAGTACAATTAATCACATTTTTGGCTTCCCACAATTATGAAAACAAGATAACCGATATAAAAAATATATACCGTTATGTAATTTATTTTAGTTAGACCATTTAACTTCTTTCTTTTTTTACATTTATTTCTCCTGTTCAGTTCAAATATATTTAAAGTTCAAATAAAGTTTTTTCAAGTTCAATAAATGCACAATGTTGCCAAAGTCAAATAGGCTATTTTTTGCCATCTTAAAGTTGCATTCAGTGATGTTTTTGTGTTCAAATAAGTGTTAAATGGCTCTATATTCTGACAGCAATGACTGAAATAGAGTGTTTGGTCAGTAACTTGGAACTCCCAACCCCCCGCTGTACTCTTACCCCGTTCAAGACAACTCGGACCGCCGGAAAAAATGGGTTCCTGTAAAAAGTGAATTGAACGGTTGTCCAGGCCAGAATTACAGCTCGGAAATTCGGGTATCATCCAGAGCTCCGGTTTCTCCGAGTTGACGTCACAGCCACATCAAAATGGCTACTTGCATCGTTAATGATAATCACAGAATTATTATAAAGACGTTTGTTGACATTTTAACACACAAGTTGAGTTCTTAATTATGTAATGTTAACGTTTCATATGTGTTTGTATCATCTGTGTTTCGCTCTGTGTGAAATTCAGCATTCAGCATGTTCGGTTAGCATTGTTCGCTAGTAGGTAGCTACCATGCTAACGCGGGTTGCTATAGCAACAGTTTGGGCTTTCCCCCCGAGCGGGAGGTGCAGCGTGAACGCAAATCTGTCCAGGGCGGAGGTTCCGTGTTGAAACCTCCGGCGGGCCGAGTTGTCATGAATGCGGTATCTGTCTCTCTCCTGTAGCCCTGCAGGCAGAGTGGACGTATCTCCGCAACCGTAAGTCGTAGAGAGTCAAGCGTGGTGGCATTCAGGGTGAAAAAATACATAGTCCTTTACAGGCATCGTGATCTGACCTTGAGTTTCCCAGAAAATGTAAACATTTCTCTGATTGGATAATGGGAGGTAAAAAAAAAAGAAAAAAGAAATAAATCTAATAAACAGTCCAGGGTAATAACCTCCAGGGTAATGACCTGGTATGAGCGGTTGGAAAGGTAGGAGGAAAACCAGGAAAGTGCAGAACCAGAAATACCTAGGTCGGATAGAATGGATAGAAGAATTTGGTGATTGACTGTGTCGAAGGCAGCAGATAAATCCAGTAGAATGAGAACAGAAGAGAGGGATGAGGCCCGAGCAGTGTGTAGGGCCTCAGTGACGGAGAGGAGAGCCGTTTCGGTGGAGTGAGCAGAACGGAAACCAGATCGAAGGGGATCGAGTAACTTATTTTGTGACAGATGGAGAGAAAGTTGATCGGAGAACAGCTCTTTCGAGGGTTTTGGAAATAAATGATAGAAGGGAGTTTTTGATGTCAGTGGGGTCGAGAGAAGGTCTTTTGAGGAGTGGCTTAACTCTAGCATATTTGAGAGAAGATAGCACGATGCCAGTGGACAGGGATGGGATCACGGGGGCAGGAGGTAGCATGGTTGGAATTGACCAGTTTGAGGACTTATTTTTCTTCAGAGGAGGAAAGGGTAGAGAAGGAAGGGAGCTTTGAAATGGAGGGCAGAGCCTCAGGATGGAAAACAGGAGAATTGATATAGGAGGATGGAGGGGGGAAGGAAGAGAGGATGTCGTCTATTTTTTGTGTGAAATACGTTGAAAAGTCGTCTGCAGACTAGAGAGAGAGGAAGCAGGAGGAGGATGGGGGGAGGGGGTTGAGGAGAGAGGAGAATGTAGAAAATAGTTTGGAGGGGTTAGTGGCGGAGGACTGTATTTCAGAAATGAAGAAGGATGATTTGGCTGAAGTGCATGGGTGAATTTGGAGAGAATATGTTGATAATTAAACTATAGGGCCATTGTGAGGGAGGCGAGGGTGGAGGAACGGGCTCAAGCTCACCTCCACGAAGCACCTGAGCATCAACGAAGCTGCATTCAGAGGCAGATCTTCCACTGAGTCATACGAACAGGCTAGCATACGAACAGGCTAGCATACGAACAGGCTAGCATACGAACAGGCTAGCATACGAACAGGCTAGCATACGAACAGGCTAGCATACGACAAACAGGCTAGCATACGAACAGGCTAGCATACGAACATGCTAGCATACAAACAGGCTAGCATACGAACATGCTAGCATACAAACAGGCTAGCATACCAACAGGCTAGCATACCAACAGGCTAGCATACAAACAGGCTAGCATACCAACAGGCTAGCATACAAACAGGCTAGCATACCAACAGGCTAGCATACAAACAGGCTAGCATACAAACAGGCTAGCATACGAACAGGCTAGCATACGAACAGGCTAGCATAGGAACAGGCTAGCATACGAACAGGCTAGCATACGAACAGGCTAGCATACGAACAGGCTAGCATACGAACAGGCTAGCATACGAACAGGCTAGCATAGGAACAGGCTAGCGATGGCCTTTCCATCACTCTGCGTGATCAGCGGTCCCTCTCTGCCCACACTGCAAGAGTTTGCCAGCACCAAGAAGCAGCGATTCCAGGAAACCCGCTGGAGCTTCAATCTCTCCGCCTCGTGTGAGCTGAGCTGTGATGAGTTCCTCATGTGTGCAGACATTCAATAGGAAAGCACAATGCACCGCCACACATACAAGTCCACATCAATTCAGTGGCCATCCAACCGCTTACTGGACTGTTCAAGTCAAGAGGGACAGACTTTGAAACAGGCAGCAGCTGTCTGGCTCTGACAACGGGGGTGACATGACAGCTTGGAGATGTTTCTTCCATGTCAACCAATAATAAATGATGCCCAGTAAGATTTTTTGATGACTTGGGGACTGCTTTTCTGTTCTCGTTTTGTTTTATTTGTTAAATAGATTGTCAACAAATCCTATGAAAATAACAAAAGCAACAATGTGTTTGCTCTACTCCCATAGTCCCATTACTTTCCGACTGACCACGTTCACACAAGACATCATTTCAATAAAATAAAAAATCCATAACTGTTACCATGAAAAGTGAGGCTATCGTTATTACCCTCCCTCGGTCAGGACGGCCGAGTCTCTGCCCATCTTTCGTAAACGACTAAAAACACACCTTTTCGGTGTGTTTTTAGTATTTAGTACTTTGTATTGTTTTTACTGTAAATTACTTGTTGTACATCGCTTTGGATAAAGGCGTCTGCCAAATGAAATAAAGTAAAAGTAATTAGCTTGCTAACAGCAAGTATTGGCGGCCTTCCCTGTATTAGGCCATACAATTTCTCCCAAGTGTGAATTGGATATTCATGGCTTTTTCAGTCAACTCTGACTGGGAGTGATGTGAATCCACACCACGGGGACGGGGGAGTAGAGTTGTAGATTTGTTTGAAAATAGTCTTTTCCACCCGGGAGGGGGAGCTTTGAGTCTGTGTTCAAACAAAGTGCTGTGACTGAAGCATGGCTAATTAACTTGAAACAAAGCTTTTTTGTTCCTGCTGTCTCCACTTGGCCCTAACATGTGCTGGAACACGGTCCAGTCCTCCTCATCACGTTCCCCCCCCCACACCCCCCCCGTGATGCAGCCAGCCAGCTCTGCACTCCAGTCCTCCCCCCTCAGTTCCCCTCCCCCTCCCCTCTCACTTCAGCTGGTGTCAACACAGCAGACACTCTAGTCACGATCGCACTGATTAGGCCCAGAGAGAGAGCGCTACGCTAGCGACGCTCGTGCGCTCGCTTCTCTTTATCGTGTTTGAAAATATACAGCATTCCCCCCAAATCAGCCTCTGCTTCTTCCACGTGATATTTGTGTGCTTTTCTCTCATCGTCTGTCTGGAGTCTGGAACTCATCATGCCTCAAAAACAACAACCAGCCACCACAGATCCTGGTGGAATGTCAACTATCTGCAAGGTGGCTGAATACTGGACTTAGGTCATCATACTCTGCTGCTCGTTCCATTTCTGCTCCACGGAGCAGCTAAAGCAACACTGTCTCATGTTTCATGAGATACTTCCTTCCCAGCAACAACAGCGCTATGAGGGCCATTTACACCTGGCATTAACCAGTGTTGGGCAAGTTACTTTCAAAAGGTAATATACTACATATTACTAGTTACTTTCATTTAAAAGTAATAAGTTACTTTACAATATTACTTTCTGTGTAGAGTAACTCGTTACTTATTACACTACTTTTGCATTACTTTCACCAAAACAACAGCAGCAGCAGAATGACATCGTTGCCCCGGAACCATCCTGAAAAATAATGTCAACCGCCTTGGAAATTCTAAATGTTATCATTTTCCTTTGTTATTGTCGTCAAAATAGTGGTTATTTGCATAAAAACACACAGTTTGATTAAGAAATTATTGTATCTTTTTTAAATATGTGCTTTGATTTAATAAAATGTAATTAAATTTGTAACTTGAGTTACTTGACAAAATAACTGCTATAATATTACTGAAATCCTATAAGTAATAAGTTATATTACTGAGTTACTGCTAAAAGTAATATATGACATGTAATATGTTACTTTTGTAATGAGTTACCCCCAACACTGGCATTAACATGCGTTTTCTGTCATCAGATTGTAATCAGATAGTGCTTGACCCACATTAGCCTGATTTCATTTACACCCGGCGTTGACATGCGTTTTTGGTGATCAGATTGCAATCTGATTACAATCTGATCACCCAAAATGGCTGTCCTCTCAATCTGCATCCAGTTGCTGTATCCAGATTGAGAGGAGGACACTGCATTTACATTGTGTTCAATGTGTACACAATGCATCGATCCTGACCACCTCCGGAGGTGGTTTGGCCAATCAGATTGCAATCCGTCTCCAATGTGTCTTGGGGGGGCGTTTACACCTGTACTTTCAAGTGGTCAAGCACAATCTGTTTGCAAACTGATGACAGAAAATGCATGTTAATGCCGGGTGTAAATGGTCTCTATGCACGAGTACCAGTTCAGGACAGCTTAGGCAACTGGCAATAACTCAACCAATTTCAGTTCACTTAAAAAGCCAGATCCACGCAGTGACATTGAACAGAAGCCTCTTAGACCTGAGGTCACCTTAATCACATCCTTATTCCCCTGGCTGTTAAGAGGGGAGGGAGGGATAAGAAGCAGCGAAGAGGGTTTAACAGTTAGGGGTGTCAAAAATAATCCATTATAAGATGCATCGCGATGCGGACGTGCACGATTCTGCATCGATTCACAAATGTCAAAAATTGATTATAAAAAAACCAAAAAAAAAAACACATTTTTTTAAATAATCGAATAAAATATAATGGCAGTAGCCTACATGCAGTTGTTTATTTTAATTATGGATCATAATACAATGCAATTCCAAATGCACTTTTATTTTAAAAGTAGCCACACAGTGAGAAAAAATAAAGTGAGAAAAAATAAATCATGTATTGGGGAAAAAAGTGATGCATCGATTTAAGATGCATCGAGATGCATCGATAATCGTAATCGAATCGAATCGTAGCCCTCTGAATCGTAATGGAATCGAAGATTCACAGCCCTATTTAACAGTATATGTTGCACCAAGTTTTGTGACTCTAGGCTTGTTTACCGTCTCTGTGGCCATCTTCTCCTGCGGCTGAGTGTGTGTAAACAGATACTCATGTGTGATTGCTGGATGTCTATTCCCATCTCTCTCTGTGTCCATCTTTGTTTGCCTCGTCGCCCGTCTGCACCTTGTCTCTGCACAGCAGCTGTAGGATATCACACACACACACACAACGCATGCTCGTCCACATACACACACACACACTAGAGGTGGGGGGGGAGGAAATCGATACACCATAGTATCGCGATATTTTGCCTGACGATATTGTATCGATATTTGGACGCCAAGTATCGATATTGCAAAAAAAAAAAAAAAATTTTTTTTGCAGGCCATGCCAGGCCACCGTGCATCTGCCCGAAGCGCCCGATGGTGCAGTCCTCGCCTGCAGTGGTGTATTGAGTCCAGAGAAGCTTAATAATGTAGCCTACATGTGGGGCAAAAAAAAACATGCATGGTTTACTTCTGGTGAGGTCAAGGAAAAGGTAGGAAAAGGAGTTAGGAGTGACGATATATCGAAATATCACAATATTCAATATATCGCAATACTAGCATATCGCAGTATCGCATTACTATCGTATCGTGGCTCAAGTATCGTTTTAGTATCGTATCGTGGGCATCTGGTGATTCCCACCCCTAACACACACACACACACGCACGCACGCACACACGCACGCACGCACACACACACACACGCACGCACACACGGGAAAGCATGAGTAGTACCAGAACCGGACCGGCCCACTTGGCTCCAGCCCACAGTGAAGATAGATGCAACACACTTGGTGCCTGGGCAGGTGGCAGCTGCACCAGGAAGTAGGTCCACAGCGGTGCCAAAGCTCCGCCATGTGCTCATCAGAGCTGCCCGGATACTAGGAGACCCATCAGGTGGAACGTTGACTGCTGCCTGGGTGGTAGCCCAGAAACAGACAGCAGAGCAGGTGGAAGCTAGAAGGAAGGAGAGGAGGAAAATGTTACAAGGTGAATGAGGCGGCGTTCTTTTAGTTGAGTTTGACTTTTTGCTTGATTAGGAATCAGAACCATTTAATTGATTATTTGTTTCTTCTGCTAATGTATAGGGGTGGGAATCACCAGATGCCCACGATACGATACTAAAACGATACTTGAGTCACGATACGATAGTATTGCGATATCGCCGATATTGCGATATATTGAATATTGCGATATATTGAATATTGCGATATTTCCATATATTGTCTAACTCCTTTTCCTACCTTTTCCTTGACCTCACCGGAAGTAAAACATGCAGTGTTTTTTTGTTTTGTTTTGTTTTTGCCCCACATGTAGGCTACATTATTAAGCTTCTCTGGACTCAATAATACGCCACTGCAGGCGCGAACTGCAACATCGGGCGCTTCGGGCAGATGCCCGGTGGCCTGGCATGGCATGGCCTGCAAAAAAATAAAAATAAAAAAGTTTTTTTTGTGTTTTTCTTTATTGATACTTGGCGTCCAAATATCGATACAATATCGTCAGGCAAAATATCACCATACTATGGTGTATCGATCCCCCCCCCCACCCCTAAAAGGTATATGTGGAGCTGTGCTGCTCGCTGCTGTCATTGTTCAGTATGCAATTAAATGCCATTCTAAACACATCGGCTACTATAATACATTTCCCTGCATCTCATACTAACTGAGATTAGATCGGTATTTAGTAGGGGTGTCACGATACACTCAGTTCACGATACGATACGTATCACGATACTGGGTTCACGATAACGATACGATACGATACGATTTTAACAATATTTTTTTAAACTTGAATAATGACAATATATGACTGGAAAAGTAGTATTTTATTTGAAATGCACAAATACAAAACATGCTGTTGTGGGAAATTGTTATTACAATAACAACTAGAAAAAACATGAGATTGGAGATAAGGCTTATCTTGAAATAGAATGAGTTACACCGTCACTTAGATTTACTTTGAACTAAAAGGTTTCTCAGCAGTATAAATTCTCATTATGCATCTTCAGTTTTTCTTCAAACTCAAACAACAAGACTTTTCTTAATCTATTTTTTATGCATCTTCAGTTTTTCCTGTCAAGTAAACAGTTTTGCCAGAAACTCAATTGAATGGTTTCTCTCCTGTATAACTTCTCATGTGTCTCTTCAGAGACTTGTTCAACTGAACCACTTTCTTAGTCTATTTTTTGATTTTTTTTTGATTTTTTTTTTTTGCGATATGAGATTTCATCTCAACGATACATATCGTGACGTTTTACTATCGCGAAATTTCGTGGGACGATATATTGTGACACCCCTAGTATTAAGTTTGGATAGACTGGAATGGATCGCTTTCATCTTCCCGCTAGGGTCGGCACGATGGACGATGGCATCGACCGTCGTGATGGGCCGACCCCCCATCGACCTCTGAGCCTTCTACATCTGATCATCGTAATTCATTATCTGTTCGAATTAAAATTGTGCCGTTTTAATAATAAAAGAGGCCAAGTCCACTTACCGTGCAGCGCGGGGGACGCATTAAACAAGCGCACCCAGTTAAGTTCAGAGAAGCCTCCCCTCCTCCTCTTCCCCCTCCTCCTCCTCCTCCCCCTCCCCCTCCTCCTCCGCTCTACTACTACTCTGAACTGGGTGCGCTTGTTTAATGACACCGGGGCGTCCCCAGCGCGTGAGAGGTCGGCTGTGTTGTTGTGAAAACTTTTTAAAACAAAGAAGAAACTTCACGTTCTTTCCTGTTTTCAACCCAAAGTGAGTACAAGTCTTCAACCGTGAATTTAACTCGCCTGTTTCCAAAGTGAAAGTTGGAGTCGCTCCATATACTGTAGATACAGCAGCTGTGTTTCTCTAGCCATTCCTCCTAAACTCTCTCTCATTACATTAGGTTCAAAAGCCCACGCGAATCTAACGTTATATCAGCCAGTAATTCAGTCAGTTTTCTGCCAGCTAGTTAAATTCAACAGGTGGTGGTGAGGATCTGTAACGTTAACGTTATTTGTTTTGCGCCGTTCAAATTGCTGGTAGTGACAGCCACTGCCCACTTCAGTCGCCTGGCTCTGTGCTGTAGCACAGAGCAGAGGCTAATAGCCTATTCAAGCCCGCTGGTATCATAGAGCTCAGCTGTCCTGTTGTTAACGTGAACGCATTGCAGCGGCTAGCCAAATGGCATTACAGCAACGCAGCGACTTAATAAATAATTAATTATTCACCCCACCCCCACCCGTCAATGACGATGCCATCGTCCAAAACGATGTTTCACTGTAAAACAATCACGATGGGTATTTTCATGACATCGCACAACCCTACTTCCCCCGCAGCAGTGCATGACGGACACGTAGGACGATTCATTACAGCCTCTGACTGACAGCGGCGCAAAACTACGGTCTTCTAACAACGTTTTATTCATCGGTCATTGTGCCTGCCTACATCTACATCTACACGTTACTCTTATGGAGCTGAGTAGAATTAATCCATTCAACCAATCAACAATGAGCAGGAAGCGGGAGATTCAAGCCTCATTTTCTGCTCTCAAAACCAAATCAGCTCACATTGTCCAGATTTATATTATACAGTCTATATGCCCTTATCAGATTTATATTATACAGTCTATATGCTCTTATCACAATAGCCATCAGCTCTCAGCATAAGTCAAGTATGATGTCGGTTATGATGACGTGTGTCTCCTGACTCATCACCCCATCCTCAATAGCCAATCAGCCCCGGTCAATATGACGTCTGATGACGTCGCGGGGGGGAAGTGGAATTTTCTATTCTAGTCCGAGCAGATGCCCTCCTCTCTCACCACAAGAAGGGGCGGGGGGGGGTTCTCTATTCTAGTCCGAGCAGATGCCCTCCTCTCTCACCACAAGAGGAGGGGCGTCTAGTTGCCATGCTATTTGTGAATAAAGCTTGCTTGTCAAATTTGACCCACACTGGTCTCTCATGATTGAAATGACTGTACGGTCTTGACAGAATACATCACATGTACCAACTGAATTTTGGTATTCCTTGACTATATTTAAGCGTGCGTTGTGTCTGGATGGTCAAATGCATTATAGTCGAGAGCAACCAAAGATGTTTGCAGACTAACACAGTGAACTCTGCCCATAGTTAGGTTTAGGTTCATGTGAACGTTAATCTTTAATAGGTTAAGGTTAATGCTCGTGTGCCTTTGGGTGTCGGTGTTTGTTTGGTGAATCTATTTTTGGATCATCTGCTCATTGCCATCAGTGTTGGGGGTAACTCATTACAAAAGTAACATATTACATGTACTATATTACTTTTAGCAGTAACTCAGTAATGTAACTTGTTACTTATAGGATTTCAGTAATATTATACCAGTTACTTTGTCAAGTAACTCAAGTTACAAATTGAGTTACATTTTATTAAATCAAAGCACACATTTAAAAAAGATACAATAATTTCCTAATCAAACTAAGTGTTTGTATGCAAATAACCACTATAGATGACACTAACAAAGGGAAAGAATAACATTTAGAATTTTGGATTGTTTACACTGATTTCAAGGCGGTACTAACGTCGGGTGATTTTCACCCGGACAATTTAATTCACGTGATTTTCATTGTCTTGCTGCTGTCTGAGGTGGGCGGGTCTTTAGGTACCTTCAGGATGCTCACTGACGTCATTGAATGTAGGTTTGTTTCCCTGCTCCCATTCATGGTTTTTTTTACCGGCTACGCGTTCGGGTGATTTTCACCCGACGTTAGTGATAGAGGGTAAAATATCTTCGGGTTAGTTACAATGGTATTGTGGTGACTTTTTTTTTTTTTTTCACCACACAAGTCCCATGAATGGGCGGACCGAAGGAGAAGTTGGGAGCTCCTTTTTTTTGCGGGGGGGGATTTTTTTATAACGATTACCTCATTTTTCCCGAATTTGACATATTTTTTATAGTGTCCCCCATAATAAACTTTTTTGTGTTTTTTGTGATATTTCACATTTAAAAACAAAAGAAGAGTACCTCAATTTGCCATGTATTGTTGTACTTTAAGATATTTTGATGAGAAGTATGTTTTATGGGGTATATTGCATCGGGTGAAATACACCCGACGTTAGTGATGGTGTGACTTTAAATCACGTTAGTGTTCTAGGGTTAAATCATTTTTGGGATGGTTCCGGTGTGGCAATTGCAACTGCAACTGCTGCTGTTGTTGTTTTGGTAAAAATAATGCAAAAGTAGTGTAATAAGTAACGAGTTACTCTACACAGAAAGTAATATTGTAAAGTAACTTATTACTTTCAAATGAAAGTAACTAGTAATATGTAGTATATTACATTTTGAAAGTAACTTGCCCAATACTGATTGCCATAGAAGAAGAAGTGTGCCAGGCAGCCAGAGACGGTGCCCTCACTGAGATGATGCACCAGACAGTCCGGCTGGCTGCACAGCGCCACCTGCTGCCAGGCTGGAGAGGAGAGGGCACATCATAACTGGAGTGAGGGGATGCTGGCTGTGTGGATCAGTGGCACAGCTCAGTGATCTATCACCAGCAAATTACTGCTGTTTGGGGGAGGAGGCCACCAACAAAGGTCGGTGGCCATGTTTGGAAAGTAGTGCCGGCTACCTCTTTTCCTTCCAAAAAGACCAATTATGTGCATTTTGGATTAATATTTCATCGTGTCGTGAGTACCTGAAGCACAACATGTATTTTGGCGCAGTGAGATGTGTGTTTTGGTAGATTTTTAACAGCTGTACCATTAGTCTCCATTCTATGGCGATAATGACTAACTTCACGACTGTAGCTCACTGTGAACTGAGCGGACAGTGCCGGTAAGGCATGGTGTATCTTGGTTATGTGGGGGGGATGTGGCAAATGAGCTAAACTTCCAAAAAAGTGGTGTATCCCTTTAAACAGGGATGTGCAAATTCTTGCTAAGCTCACAAAGCATACATACATACATACATACATACATACATACATACATACATACATACATACATACATATATACCGTAAATTTCGGACTATAAGCCGCGGCTTTTCCCCCGTTTTTTGGCCCTGCGGCTTATATAACGGTGCGGCTTATCTATGGATTTTATCAGCTAACGGCCGCTCGGGGACCTCCAAAATCTATGGATGTTGGTATGAGGCAGAACGAGAGCAAGACAGACATTACGAGAGCGAGACCCTGATTGGATGATGTTGCAAAAAATGTGCCTCGCGACCTGATTGGAGCACTGTGCCACTACGCTCTCTCAGCCACTACAGTAAAACACCCTCCCTCCTCCCTCGCTCCGGGGGGAAAATGGCAGCGATTGAGCCTGAAAGACAGTCTGAATGAAATTGAATGTAACATTCCCAATTCTATGTATTACATTCTAAAAAACTAACGGCAACATTTTGGAAGGCTAAGCCACACAACTAGCTCGTTGTAATCTAACATCATGCTTCAAAAGATGGAGAACTGGCTGTGTTACGACGATGGCGGCGAGAAGAAGAAGGAAAGAAGGAAATCGAGCAGCAGCACGTAACCTTGGCATCAGGGTGTTGACACAGAGAGCAGACGGCCGAGGTGTGTCCACCGTTCAGATCCGACTGAAGGCCAAAACAGTCGCCACCGAAATGAAAATTGAACATTTTAGAGGTGGACCATCCTGGTGTTTCAGATTTATGAGACGAAAGGGACTGTCCGTCAGGGCGCGGACGACTGTGTGTCAGCAACTCCCTCCCGACTACCAGGAGAAAATTACAAACTTCGGCGAATTCACACAAAGAAAGATCAAGGAATATTCCATCGGACCGGAGCAGATCATAAATATGGATGAAGTGCCTTTGACGTTCGACCTGCCTCTCACTAGGACTGTTAACAAGAAAGGTGAATCGTCCATCACGTTGAGAACCACAGGTCACGAGAGAACGAATTTCACTTGTGTTCTTGGCTGCACAGCATCTGGAGTAAAGCTCCCGCCGATGGTGATTTTTAAGCGTCTCACAATGCCAAAAGAAAAGATCCCCAGCGGGATATGCTTGTTTTGTTGAAATGTTAATAAATGGGAGCTTCCCCAAACAGCCATCTCTTTCCCGACAATCCCCTCTGTGCACGAACCCTTACATATGGTAATTAAACATCAAAACACCCGCGGCTTATATATGTAACATCAAAACACCCGCGGCTTATATATGTAACAAACAGGCAATTTTGCTGCTGCGGCTTATACTCAGGTGCGCCTTATAGTGCGGAAATTACGGTACATACATACATACATACATACAGCCACTTTTTTTCTCTCTCTCATTAAATTCAAATGATGTGACTTTATGTTTGTTGGAATGGATCCAAAAGAGTTGTTTTTACAACAAAGATCAATCTTTGCCTTTTTGCAAAACAGGAAATGTTTCAATTAAGTTGCAAGCTTCCTTAGCACAGCTTGAGGGCAGCGTGCGTTTCCTCCTACTGGATGTCATGCGACACAAGAAGGAGAGAGAGAGAGAGAGAGAGAGAGAGAGAGAGAGAGAGAGAGAGAGAGAGAGAGAGAGAGAGAGAGAGAGAGAGAGAGAGAGAGAGAGAGAGAGAGAGAGAGAGAGAGAGAGAGAGAGAGAGAGAGAGAGAGAGAGAGAGAGAGAGAAAACGAACGTACACTCGATGTGCTCTGTGCTATTGTTAAAAAGAGATGCACAACGGGAAGGAGAAGTTGTGAGCAGAGGGAAGCAGAGTGAAGTGGAACACTCTTCCCTTGGTGTGATCCTACATGTGGGTTATAGTGGAATTGACAGGCTGCAGAGTGTTGAAGCTGCTCCCGGGGCGTGCAGAGTGTTGAATAGAGCCCCACCGATATATCGCTCCACCGATATTATCGGCCGATATTGGCCGATAACCGATATATCAGTATCGGCCGATATGCCGATATGCCGATATTTTTTTATTTTGTATTTTTTTAGTTATAGACAGCATGTCGTGTATATTTGATCTTTTTTCTTAACTCAAGTTATATTTTATATTTGTTCTATTTGTGTTTTTGTATTTCTAGTTATTTATAATTATTTAATTCCCAGTTCAGTTTACTGTTTCATTGCAGTGATGTCATTTTGGACAATAAACTTCATTGATGAGCTGTAAAATATCCTCCCTACATTACATATCTCAAGTCATGTCAAGTCCTATCTTTGTCAATTGTTTGATATTTGAGGGATCATTGCAAAATAATTGTGTAATATAATGTGTATTATATAATGTAAGAATATCGGCCGATATATCGATATCGGATCGATAATATCGGCATCGGCTGCTCCGGGGCGTGCAGAGTGTTGAAGCTGCTCCCGGGCGTGTGGTTTAGCAGACATGCTCTAGTTAAGGAGGCTGCAGGCAGTTTGTAGGATGCACACACACACACACACAGCCAAGTGGATTTGGCTCAGTTGGTCAACAGTTGCATGCAATTAGGTGAGCTGGGACTTGTGTAGTTTGTGTGCACATGGCGTGAGAGTGGGAGATTGTTTGTTGTCTCTCCATAATTGTGCACATTAAATACGGCCTCTGCTCAAAGGTGCCATGCTGTCTTCTAGTGGTGCTCCGATCACGTTTTTTGCCACCGATCACCGATTGCCGATCGCCTATGGGGAATATCTGCCCAACCGATCATCGACCGATTACCGATCACCGATATTATAAACTCATCAAAAAAAGTTCGGAAACGTTATTTTGGTTATTCCTCCCCTTTAATAATACCAATTGGTATTGTATTTTATATCGTTGGAAAGCCTGATTAGTCACCTTTACAACGGGGTACAACTTGTAAGGATCGTGCATTCGTGGAATGAGCAACACAGCTAAACGTGCGGGACGGGTAGCGCCCCAGTTTTTTTTGCCCAAATCTCCTGCAATATTCTTCTGTTGGTATTCACTGTTGTTTTGAGTTGCTTGGTGGATTGGATGATTGCACTCTCCCACAGTGCGGTGTGGAGGTAAACACTGACGAAAGCAAAGCGTGTGCTTTGTAACACAATGATATAAACGTTAGAGCACAATATGAAAGTTAAACGATAGACTGATTGAAGACTTTTTACACCAATTAATTCTGCAGAGAAATGGGCTGCCTCATGTTTCTCACGTGCAGCATGATCGGCTATGCAATCGGCAACAATAAAGTAATATCTGCAATCAGCCGATCGCATATTTGAGGTCAAAATCGGCCGATACAGATTGCGTGCCGATCGATCGGAGCACCTCTACTGTCTTCTCTTTATGAGACAAGGTTACCCGATCCATTGGTGTATATCGGGCCCGGCGCCACGAGGGGGCGAAAGGGATTTTCTGCCCCCTCACTTAAAAAAAAAAGATATATATATATTCTATATTTTTTGGATAGAATAGTTCATCTATAAAGGCCAGTTAGGCAATGTTTGCACCTGACATGTTTCGGCTGCTGTTTCTGCAGTCTTCATCAAATTTGATCAGTTTAAGTTGATGTAGGCTACCCCCTATAAACATAGCTCTGTTGTTTCAGAATTGGCAGGGCTGCACAGCACCTGCTGCCAGGCTGGAGAGGAGAGGGCACATCATAACTGGAGTGAGGGGATGCTGGCTGTGTGGACCAGTGGGCACAGCACAGTGATCTATCACCAGTAAATTACTGCTGTTGGGGGAGAACCTCCCCAAATTCATCAGTGATCTTTTCAGGAACTAAGGAGAACAGCCTTGTCTTTTGCTTGATGACCCTCATCCACGCCTCGCTCCAGTTATGATGTGCCCTCTCTCCAGCTTGGCAGCAGGTGCTGTGCAAAAAATTGATCTCTGGACATATGAATCGATAAAAAATCGGAGAATCGATTTTTTTTTTTCAACCCAGCCCTAATCATAACTGCATCAGAAAATGTCATCATACACTATAATGTTTACATCATGAATCTGACATGAGCAGGTTATGAGACTTGCTCTTTGATGCTGGAGAGCATCTCCTTAAGATTACTTTACCCAGCAGGCTCTGAGAGACACGCGTCCTCGGCTCCTTCACTCAGTCGCGTCCTCGGCTCCTTCACTCAGTCGCGTCCTCGGCTCCTTCACTCAGTCGCGTCCTCGGCTCCTTCACTCAGTCGCGTCCTCGGCTCCTTCACTCAGTCGCGTCCTCGGCTCCTTCACTCAGTCGCGTCCTCGGCTCCTTCACTCAGTCGCGTCCTCGGCTCCTTCACTCAGTCGCATCCTCGGCTCCTTCACTCAGTCGCGTCCTCGGCTCCTTCACTCAGTCGCATCCTCGGCTCCTTCACTCAGTCGCGTCCTCGGCTCCTTCACTCAGTCGCATCCTCGGCTCCTTCACTCAGTCGCGTCCTCGGCTCCTTCACTCAGTCGCATCCTCGGCTCCTTCACTCAGTCGCGTCCTCGGCTCCTTCACTCAGTCGGCCTCGGTTGTAAATTTACAAATTGGTTTCTTTATGTCTCTCCACGTTTCTTCTTTCTATCACTCAAACTCCAAAAGAGTATTTGCAAAAAACCCGAAGCCCGAAATTAAACCGATTTTGAAAAGCGAAACACGACGGGACATTTCCTCCTGCTAATTAAACTGATTTGTTATACGGGCCTTAAGATTTGCTTGCCTGTCAGGATCCACTTTACGTTTCACAACATCTGATCTCCTCTGGAGGTGAAGAGAAATGCAAAGCGTCTACATTTCAAATTGCACAGCAATTCAACTGAAAATAGAGCTACATGAAAGCGTTTGGTGAGAAAGTATGATCATTAAAACTAACTCTTCATCAGCGGTGTCAACTACCCCTTCCCCCGTACCCACAGGAACCGGGAAGGGGAGTAATTGCTATATTCTTCCCCCCTCAAAGAGAGGAACAGCAGACAACAAGTTCAGTTTATGTCCTTGATTTGCCTTTTTTGGCCCTTTAGAAAAGCACTGAAAAGAGCTGAGACTGGAGAAATAATATCTTTGACCATTATTCCAGTGAAATACTTTCATGATCAACCATTGAGGTTGAAAAGATTGTACCGGTCTTTTAAAGTGAACCCGAAATAAATTGCAGCCGTAAATTCAGTATGAACGTAGTTAAGCTACAGATTCAGTGTGAATTCAATCGTATAATCATAACATGCACCATTGTGCACCCCCGGTGGATGGAATGCGCTAATGTACTTGAACTGTGTATGTTATATTACCTCCATTAGAGGTGTTCTAGCTTATCCTTAGCATAGGCCAGATGCTCCACTCCAGCAGATTTCACTGTTTCCCACTCTGGAGCCTACGCAGCACCTGACCTTCATCTCCACTCTGGAGCCTCTGCTGCACCTGACCATCATCCCCACTCTGGAGCCTCTGCTGCACCTGACCATCATCCCCACTCTGGAGCCTACGCAGCACCTGACCATCATCCCCACTCTGGAGCCTCCGCAGCACCTGACCCATCATCCCCACTCTGGAGCCTCCGCAGCACCTGACCATCATCCCCACTCTGGAGCCTCCGCAGCACCTGACCATCATCCCCACTCTGGAGCCTACGCAGCACCTGACCATCATCCCCACTCTGGAGCCTACGCAGCACCTGACCATCATCCCCACTCTGGAGCCTCCGCAGCACCTGACCATCATCCACCACTCTGGAGCCTACACAGCACCTGACCATCATCCCCGAGCCGTTCCAGCCTCCATCCTTTTCCTCCGCCCGCTCTGTGTGACTGCGCCCCTCGTCGCCACCAGGGGTTGAGTTATGAACGCCCGCGGAGGCAGAGAGAGAGATGATTTCATTCAGAGACAGCCAGGGGAGTGCTGGTGGAGGAGAGGCTCTGTAGAGAATAAATATCCCCGTCTCCTCCTGCTGATCCATTGGGCTGTGGCGCTCGCTGGTGCTGCTGCAATGCAAATCACCCTCCTCTCCTCTCCCCTAACTGCCACCAGTATTACTCACCCCATTTCTCCACCTGGATCCAGATACACACTCACTCACCCCAGACTCAGATGAGGTTTTCTGGAGTGCAGTTTCTCGCTCTTTGGAGAGTTGTCTTCTTCTTCTCCACACAACCCCTGTGGCTCAGTCCCCCCGTGGGGGCATGATATGTAGACCAGTCTGGTGTCTCCTCCTCATGCTGTATTTCCCAGGTGACTCTCAGGCTCTGCTGTTCATTATACCACCTTGACCGCCGGCTCATCAGACGGCAGGTCAGAGATTGGGGGTGATGTGGAAAGCAGAGGTAAAGGTTAGGGGGGTGGCGGGGGAAAATCGATACACCATAGTATCGCGATATTTTTGCCTGACGATATTGTATCGATATTTGGACCCCAAGTATCGATATTTAAAAAAAGAATCTTTTTTTTTTGCAGGCCATGCCATGCCAGGCCACACTGGGCATCTGCCCAAAGCGCCCGATGTTGCAGTCCGCGCCTGCAGTGGTGTATTGAGTCCAGAGAAGCTTAATAATGTAGCCTACATGTGGGGCCAAAACAAAACAAAACAAAAAAACACTGCATGTTTTACTTCCGGTGAGGTCAAGGAAAAGGTAGGAAAAGGAGTTAGACAATATATCGAAATATCGCAATATTCAAAATATCACAATATTCAATATATCGCAATATCGGCGATATTGCAATATCGCAATACTATCGTATCGTGACTCAAGTATCGTTTTTAGTATCGTATCGTGGGCATCTGGTGATTCCCACCCCTAGTAAAGGTTGGGAATGGCTTCACAGACATGATAGACCGGATTTTAAGTATCTCTGTCTCATCTTGGAATTGACTGCATGCTCACTTGATTCCTGAGTATGTTCCACTGTGATTGGATGTAAAACCCCCATCTGCAATCATGGCAGCCACTGATTGGCTAATAAAGACTAACGACAAATAAGGAAGACAAAGTGCGAGAGTGTGTGTGCTGTCAGCCACCTTCTCCACCTCTGTCTGTCAGGACGCTCCTCCACTCCAGCGTTTACACTCATCATCATTATTATTATTATTCTCCTTTTGCAACTATTGCTTTTATACTTAGTTCTTATACCTGGTTTTATTCATATCTGTTTCTTTTATAGTTGGTTTTAGTATTTGAAACGGTCTTTTCTACCTTTTTACCTTTTACCATTTCCTTTAGCACTCCTGTTGCTAGATGTGAATTTAAGCACTTTTTGTACGAGTATGTACTGTGTATGTATGTACTGCTGTGTATGTATGTACTGTGTATGTATGTACTGTTGTGTATGTATGTACTGTGTATGTGTGTATGTATGTACTGTGTATGTATGCGTATATGCGAGATGATGTGCTGTGCTCAGTATAATGCGGTGGCTTGGAGTCCAAGACAAGGTTTCCAATAGGTTGAGGCGACGTCTCGTCATAGACGCTGGGTTAGCTGGCTCAGCCTGGCTGGGGGCGTGGTCAGGTTGGGGTAAAAACCCCTATCCATTCAGCAAAGTTAGAATTTAGCTGATAGCCCAGCCCAGGCAGACACGATCGGGAATTTAACCACGGCAGTAAAGGCACATCTGAGCAGACGTCTTGTGTTCTGCTCTAGAACCCCCAAACATGTAGTTTAGAGCCGCAGCACCGTCTTTTGGTGAGTCAGCCCCATGAGATATATGGGCGGTTTTATCCCACTCGCGTGCCAGCCGTTTAACATTTTGTGGGCGTTCCCAGACATGCTGACTGTCTCTATGGGACAATAAAATATAATCTTATATCATCGTCGTCGTCGTCGTCGTCGTCGTCGTCGTCGTCGTCGTCGTCGTCGTCGTGACAGCAGTGGATTGTTTATTTACTGTTCATGTACATGTGGTGGCCAATGACTTACAGGCTTCTCATTATATCCGCTGCACAAATTATAACACATTGCATTCTTACAGCACTACTCTCACATACAGCTTTCACATATCTAAACATCTTTGTCAGTCGGCTGATGTGACAATTTGGTACTCGACTCAAGTACAAGTAGGCCACTCGTCGTAAATGAGAAACACTGTCGTGTTTGACTCTGTTCTCTTCTCCTCTACCCACTCATGTCATTGAACCTTTCCAAAGTCAATTTGTTATATTCACTCAATTACACAAAA
The DNA here is from genome assembly GCF_964638095.1 of Poromitra crassiceps. Taxonomy (NCBI): domain Eukaryota; kingdom Metazoa; phylum Chordata; class Actinopteri; order Beryciformes; family Melamphaidae; genus Poromitra; species Poromitra crassiceps. Next base: position 15,941,479 of record NC_139641.1, read on the forward strand.
AAAAAATCTTTCTACAAAATATTAGCAGAGGAATAGTGTCGACTTTGAGCCGTTGTTATGATGGTAGACCAACACAATTACAGTTATGCTCTCGATTCAAGTGGTCTTCTTGAATGCGTGCATAGATATCACACCATAGATATGAGAGCCCGAACGATACTGGATTTTTGAGGCCGATACCGATATTAGGGAGTAAAAAAATTCCGATATCGATATATCGGCCGATATTCTTATATTAAATATACACATTATATTACACAATGTTTTTGCAATGATCCCTCAAATATCAAACACTTGACAAAGATATGACTTGACATGACTTGAGATGTGTAATGTGGGCAGGATATTTTACAGCTTATCAATCAACTTTATTGTCCAAAATGACATCAATGCAATGAAACAGTAAACTGAACTGGGGATTTAAAGGGATACACCACTTTTTTGGAAGTTTAGCTTATTTGCCATGCGATGAAATATTAATCGAAAATGCACATAATTTGTCTTTTTGGAAGGAAAAGAGGTCGCCGGCACTACTTTCCAAACATGGCCGCCGACCTCTTTTCCTTCCAAAAAGACAGATTATGTACATTTTGGATTAATATTTCATCATGTGGTGAGTACCCGAAGCACAACATGTATTTTGGCGCCGTGAGATGTGTGTTTTGGCAGATTTTGAACAGCTGTACCATTAGCCTCCATTCTATGGCGATAATTACTAACTTCACGACTGTAGCTCACTGTAAACTGAGTGGACAGTGCCGGTAAGGCATGGTGTATCTTGGTTATGTGGGAGGGATTTGGCAAATGAGCTAAACTTCCAAAAAAGTGGTATATCCCTTTAATAATTATAAATAACTAGAAATACAAAAACACAAATAGAACAAATATAAAATATAACTTGAATTAAGAAAAAAGATCAAATATACACAACATGCTGTCTATGACTTAAAAAATACAAAATAAAGAAACATCGGCATATCGGCCGACATATCGGCCGATACCGATATATCGGTTATCGGGCCAATATCGTCCGATAATATCGGTGGAGCGATATATCGGTCGGGGCTCTAATAGATATCTCTTGATTTCACCCTCTCCTCCAGTCTGCTGTGTTTGGTTTATCCAAGCGGAAAGGTTGTTGAAGTCACCTTAAATGAGCTCAGGCCAGAGTCCCCCATGCGTACAGCAGCATTATGCTAATAAAGGGGCTAAGCAGAGATTGGGTAACAGTATCCAGTGTGCATAGCTAACACGCTAATTAGATAGCAAGACAGGGGATTTACAGGAGCAAACAACATCAGGGATAGCAAAGCTCATGTGAAAGGCTACATACACTAACAACAAACAGACGCAGGGGGAGTCAGAGATCTGATGAATTGCACATATAAAAGTAGGGGACACTTTTATGCGTCCCCCTACCAATGTGTTTGTAAATTGGAGGCAAATTGCCATCCACACTCAGTCACAATCTTTTATCTTTTATCTTTATTGTTTATTGAAGCAGGGACAGTACACAATAAATATATTGCACCAGAGATGGCTAAAAGCTCATTTGCATCTGTAGTCCCTGGGCACACAGAGTCCTGTGCGCACACAGTACATATCAAATACAGCAATTAAAGGAAAATCCATAATGTCTAAACAATCAAGATACATGACAAAAAATGATACTTACTATTTGCAAGATACAACATATACAATGCGAATAGAACACATAGAGGTAGATAGCAATCCACTAAAATCACACATTGGCAAATGGTAAAAAATAGATAATGTCATAGCACAGAAAGAAATAGTATATGAGGCCACACATGACTATAGGTGGCCACAGGACTGACCCTCTCTCAGCCACTTCTTAATGGAGGATTTATAACCTCTGAGGGTACTACATCTTCTCGTATCCTCTGGTCTTCTTAGTTATTTCATTTGTGGTAGAATAATTTATTTTCTTTGTTGCCAGTTCTACCGCTTATTATTCATTTCTTATTGTGTTATATATTTTTTTCTATTTTTTTTTAATTTTACTGATATTGAAGAATAAATTGTAGAACCCCAAGCCAATAATTTTTTTTTAAACAGGTTTTATAACTGTAATTAAAAATGGGCACAAATTGTACTGAAGTATCAATGCATGGACATGTTACCCCAATTCACTGTTTTTAATTAAATATGCAACTTTGGTCATATCTGCATTGGGAAACGGGAAGACAGCTTTTCTGTTATACATCATTTCTACATCATTGTCAAAACAAGATGATGATGAGAAAAACGTCTATCAAATACCTTCAATCCTCTTCATCTCAGACCTCCTCCCCTCTGTCCCCTCTGTCCATTCTGTTCACTAGGGCTGTGAATCTTCACTGGCCTCACGATTCGATTACGATTCAGAGGGCTACGATTCGATTCGATTACGATTATCGATGCATCTCGATGCATCTTAAATCGATGCATCACTTTTTTTCCCCCAATACATGATTTATTTTTTCTCACTTTCTTTTTTCTCACTGTGTGGCTACTTTTAAAATAAAAGTGCATTTGGAATTGCATTGTATTATGATCCATAATTAAAATAAACAAATGCATGTACTTCCATTATATTTTATTCGATTATTAAAAAAAGTTTTTTTCTTTTTTTTTTAAAGAATCGATTTTTGACATTTGTGAATCGATGCAGAATCGTGCACGTCCGCATCGCGATGCATCTTATAATCGATTATTTTTGACACCCCTACTGTTCACTACTGGACATTTCTCCATAAGGCAAATATGCAATACAACATGTTTTCTGCAGGTGAAACATGTCATTATTAGTCTGTCCTTCCATCTTGCTCTCAACAACTGACACCTCAAAATAACATTTTAAATACATGTGCTGTGCCTCATCATGTCTTGTGCCTCATCATGCACATGCTGTTTGGTCACTGCACTAAATGAACCTGTCATTGTTCAGGTAGAAAAGGTTCTGCAGCCACCAGACTCAAACACACAGTGGTCCAGCAGAAGTAAGTGAGGAGGGTTTGGTTCTGCTGAGAGAAGCTCCTGTGTTTGTTTCATGACAGATGAGCTGTATCAGTCCAGAGCAGTTCTGAGGAGATGACATTCCCGGGCAGCGCCGGCCTGGTGCTCCCAGCCTCCTGCCTCTGGATGATGAGTCTCTTGTAGGGAGGAGTCTGCAGGCTTCATTTACTGAAGCAGCAGGGAATAATATAGTGCGAGCGTTTGGATGTGTCAGGTCCCATATCTCCTGCTGGACTATTAGAAATAGACCCCAGTGCGGGGCAATTAACCCCTGGTCCCTGGCAGCAGATCTGTGCAGTAACAGCCCAGCACGGGGCAATAAATCAAACCTAGAGGGAGAAACTCACATTCCCTCCCCTCCCCCAACCCGACTGGGCCCAGTCAGTGGACATGATGGCAGATGTGCTCCGGTGTTATGCTGCATTGGTTTATGGTAGGAGCTGGCAAGTGGCAAGTGAGAAACACGTCATCTCCGACCCTACGTGCGTTCGAGCTTCAGGCTTCATCTCGCAAAACCATGGATGCTAATAGCCGTTAGCTGTCTAAGCTAACAGCTAATAACAACATTAACGTTTAGTTGTATGAGTTTAACCAACTATTGTATTGGTATGCTGATTGGTCTGAAAGCTTACTATTATTGAAAAGAAAAGAAAAATGTGTCAAAAATGTGTTTTAAATTCTTACAATCGTGGGCGCCATGTTGAAATGACGTCAAATGACGCGGTGGGAGCTACTGGGGGTTGAGAAATCATACCCAAGTTTGCAGGTAGGAACTCCGAGTTATAGTGGCGTTTTATTTGATTTTTGCTAGTAGCAACTGGCAACTTGCCACATCCCACTTATAAACGAATGCGGCATTAGGGTATCATCGCAGAAGGCGTTCGAGTGATGTCATAGACTATGACATCACTCGAACGCCTTCTTCTATGACATAGAGGCTGTGTGTGGGCAAGGCTGTTTGTGCTGCTACACCGTCTCTGGAAGAAGTTCAGCACCGACTGTATGACTAACTGGAAGCTTTTTTAAAGCAAATAGCACATACAGTGTTTCTCCTGAGCAGCAGCCACAGTGTTTCTCCTGAGCAGCAGCCACAGTGTTTCTCCTGAGCAGCACCCACAGTGTTTCTCCTGAGCCCTCTGTTTGCTCTGACGTGTAGCAGCCACAGTGTTTCTCCTGAGCCCTCTGTTTGCTCTGACGTGTAGCAGCCACAGTGTTTCTCCTGAGCCCTCTGTTTGCTCTGACGTGTAGCAGCCACAGTGTTTCTCCTGAGCCCTCTGTTTGCTCTGACGTGTAGCAGCCACAGTGTTTCTCCTGAGCCCTCTGTTTGCTCTGACGTGTAGCAGCCACAGTGTTTCTCCTGAGCCCTCTGTTTGCTCTGACGTGTAGCAGCCACAGTGTTTCTCCTGAGCCCTCTGTTTGCTCTGACGTGTAGCAGCCACAGTGTTTCTCCTGAGCCCTCTGTTTGCTCTGACGTGTAGCAGCCACAGAGTTTCTCCTGAGCCCTCTGTTTGGTCTGACGTGTAGCAGCCACAGTGTTTCTCCTGAGCCCTCTGTTTGCTCTGACGTGTAGCAGCCACAGTGTTTCTCCTGAGCCCTCTGTTTGGTCTGACGTGTAGCAGCCACAGTGTTTCTCCTGAGCCCTCTGTTTGGTCTGACGTGTAGCAGCCACAGTGTTTCTCCTGAGCCCTCTGTTTGGTCTGACGTGTAGCAGCCACAGTGTTTCTCCTGAGCCCTCTGTTTGCTCTGACGTGTAGCAGCCACAGTGTTTCTCCTGAGCCCTCTGTTTGGTCTGACGTGTAGCAGCCACAGTGTTTCTCCTGAGCCCTCTGTTTGGTCTGACGTGTAGCAGCCACAGTGTTTCTCCTGAGCCCTCTGTTTGCTCTGACGTGTAGCAGCCACAGTGTTTCTCCTGAGCCCTCTGTTTGCTCTGACGTGTAGCAGCCACAGTGTTTCTCCTGAGCCCTCTGTTTGCTCTGACGTGTAGCAGCCACAGTGTTTCTCCTGAGCCCTCTGTTTGGTCTGACGTGTAGCAGCCACAGTGTTTCTCCTGAGCCCTCTGTTTGGTCTGACGTGTAGCAGCCACAGTGTTTCTCCTGAGCCCTCTGTTTGGTCTGACGTGTAGCAGCCACAGTGTTTCTCCTGAGCCCTCTGTTTGGTCTGACGTGTAGCAGCCACAGTGTTTCTCCTGAGCCCTCTGTTTGGTCTGACGTGTAGCAGCCACAGTGTTTCTCCTGAGCTCCTCTGTTTGGTCTGACGTGTAGCAGCCACAGTGTTTCTCCTGAGCCCTCTGTTTGGTCTGACGTGTAGCAGCCACAGTGTTTCTCCTGAGCCCTCTGTTTGGTCTGACGTGTAGCAGCCACAGTGTTTCTCCTGAGCCCTCTGTTTGCTCTGACGTGTAACAAGTGAACTGATGCAACGGCAGTCATCTGTTAAGCTGTGTTCACACTGAGATATTTATTTTTCTCTGTCCCTCGATTCAACCCTTTGGAATCGCTCTGTCGCTGTGTTTAAATCGCTCGTCAACAGGCACAATAATTGACGGACATCAGGGGTCTATAACGTTACGCAATGTCATGATATTTGTCCACTACGAGCCACCGTAGTTGTTTACAAGCTAAGCCTATCAGCGTGCTCCTAACGCGAGCTCTATACCGGTAGTACAGACTTCACTTCATGTCAGCTGTCAGCCTGTCAATCAGCTGTCAATGCGGTTTGTTGCCACACAATAAACCAGCGGTTTGTTCCAAGCCAGTGTGATCCTTGACTCGCTCTCACACGGCAGCCAATCAGCGTTGAACAGCGAGCGACTGATGCCAGCGTAATTTCGCTCGAGTTGGGATATTTCATCTCGGGCGACGAGCAAATGTTCTCTCTATCGCTCTGTCTCTGTCGCTTGGACGCGATTTTTCTCCCAGGCGAATATACGCTCAATCGCTCGTTTGCATTGACTTTGTATGTAAACTCGATGCCAGCGAAAAACTTTAATAGGTCGGTGTGAACGCAGCTTTAGTGGTTTGAAGTTGTGGCTAGCTTGGGCAATATCCAAAAGTGTAAAATGTAGTCCCACCAAGATAGAGCGATATATGATATTATCATTGAGGGGCTGGGGTACAACAAGAAAAAAAGATGAAGATGAAGAATAGTATGAATTGTATGAATAAGTAGGAGGTTTCTTTATTTACCTCTCCCTTTGCAGCAACACATACAGCCCTCTTAACAGCACCAAGAATGTACGTTAAGCAGTGAAATGAGGGTCGGCAGCAGGGCAGACTGTAAAACTGTCCAATTTTGGGGGGAAATAATAATGATAATAATAATAATAATCAATTATAATAATATTGCAAATATCGCAATGTCCAGCTCAAGCCTAGTGGCTAGGTCTTGCAATCGGTGGTAAACATGAAAATGATGATCTAAATACAGTTAGATTAGTTCATTTTTCCTTGGCGCTAAACAGCAGAATCCGCGGCGCTAACCATTTAACCACGCCTTTTTATGCGTAGAATTATTCCCAAAGTGTTGGATTGTCACATTGAGACCCATTTGTTTAATGGCAGATTAGAGAGAAGAATGAGCAGTAATACAGCAGCAGACCACCGGGGTCACCTTCAGGACCTGCTCATGGGGCATTTCAAACATTAGCGTGTCGCCTCTCTTTGCTGTCCTCCTCCCAGTATTACTGGCACAGGGGCTGGTCATGTGACTGGACTGGCACAGGGGCTGGTCATGTGACTGTACTGGCACAGAGGCTGGTCATGTGACTGTACTGGCACAGAGGCTGGTCATGTGACTGTACTGGCACAGAGGCTGGTCATGTGACTGTACTGGCACAGGGGCTGGTCATGTGACTGTACTGGCACAGGGGCTGGTCATGTGACTGTACTGGCACAGGGGCTGGTCATGTGACTAGGCTGTTCAAATCAAACCCACCCACTGTTAGCCTGTAATTCTCACACCAACGGACTAATGTGAGATATGGCAGCAGATGCAGAGAGCAACGACTGAAGCATATTATTATTCAGGCCCCACGGGCCATAAAAGCATCACTATTAAATATCATTTTGAAAAAATGAGCTTTTTTGGTGCATGGAATCCAGTTTGTGTGTGAGGTATTATAATAATCACTACACTCCCCAGGGTCTCTGCTGTCTCTAAACATTATTGCTGTGTGTGTATATATATATATATATATATATATATATATATATATATATATATATATATGTATATGCCCGCTGTATGTGAATGTGCTTTGGGTTGCGTGCTCTTGTTTTGTGTATGTTTTATAGGAGGGGAATTATCTTCAAAATGCTGGGGCAATGATTGCTTTTTTTTTTCCATATTTTATTTGATCATTTTCAGAACATAGAAAACAAAAACAGGCTCAGACAAAAAACCAAAACAAACAAAACAGAAAACATACATATACCAACATTAATATTACAAAATAGTGCTACCAGCCGCATCAAGTTCCCATGTGCTTGTAAGGAATGTGCGTGGAATCCCACGCAAGGGCTCCATGAGAAGTCAGCCGAGCAAGTTACTTGTCGTTCTTCACCTCATCTAAGTAGACTAGAAATGGGTCCCAGATGATTGTGAATTTCCTAAATGAATTGGTCCTCAGGAACCGAAGTCTCTCCATATGTATAACTGAGACCATGTCTGTCAGCCACAGCTGAAAAGAAGGTGAGGGGGACTTCCACTCCTTCAAAATGAGTCTCTTGGCGATAGTCGTCCCCTGTGTCAGAGACTGTTGTATAGCCGTAGGGAGGAGCAGAGAGGACTCTGAGCAGCCGAAGATGGCGAGCTCCGCCTCCGGCTGAAGGGTCACTTTATAAGCCTTAGAGCACCAATCAAATATTTTGGCCCAGAATCCAGACAGTGAAGGACAAAACCAAAGAGCATGGGACAATGTAGGGCAATGATTGCTTTTGGCAGGATTTGTGTTCTAGCATCATTGCTTGACGAGTTGTTTTGAGAGAATGTCTCATTAGGCTACAGACACACCGGTCAGTGTGGCTAGAGGAGCACATGTTGTGTTGTGGCTGGCTGTTATGATCGGTTCCTCGCTATAAAGTGTGGTGAGATGGATGCATGGATGGATGTTGGTTGCCTAAGAAGATCAGAGGGAAGAACATGGTGAGATATATCCTGCATGAGATGCACATATGCACACAAAATGGCCACAGTACCAGCTACAGTTACAGTACAGCTACTGTGCCAAGGCCAGGTTTCTGAAATCGGACTTGAGCGTCTCCTTGCCCCCCCCCATGTGGTATAATCCATCTTCTTTCTTTTTTTTTACTTAAATTTGTATTGATTTATGCACATTTAGTCACATACAAAACAAACAATAAACAAACAAAAAACGAGCGTTGGGTGTGTCAGTGTTACGTGATTACATGCTGTGGTTCATACTGCTTCAGGTCTTCTTTCAGGGGTTATGGTGGTGTCTCTGTGAGGAGGGGTTTCCTTGTAAGTTGTCCATTTGTCCCATTTTATTTCAAATTGTGTCTTTTGAATTCTCAGGATGTGTGTGTCTTTCCATTTCGAAAATCTCCTCTACTATTTCCGTCCAATGAATCAATCAATCAATCAATCAATCAATCAGTTTAATACATGTCCCAGAAGGGCACTTTGGTTCACATCAGACAGTAGTGGATAATTACAACATCATTACTAGTTTGAGATTAGTAATAACGGCACACTTCAGAATTGAGATACATTATTACTAGTTTGAAAGTAATAAAGGCACACTTCAATATTATACAGTACATACACATTTGTTGCAATATGTACAGATTCCAAAGGACCATCTACTGCCCTCAGCCGGGTCGCCACGTGCGCAGCGCCACCGTTGCACTAGCTCCTCAAACAACGCAAGTGGCTCGCTGTCATCAGCGCCAGATGGATGTATATCGGAGGAAGAGGGGGTGGGGGGGGGGGGGGTGGGGTGGATGATGCAAGAGCTGTAACAAGGCAGGGGGTTTGGGGGGGGAAGAGCTCAGTTGCAGACGAAATGCTGGAGGCGGGGGGTGGGGTTTAGGGGAGGGGGGCGGGAGGGGGGGGGGGGGGGGGGGTTTGGGGGAGTGCGTGCATGACCGTGTGTTGGCCTATAGTCCTTAGGGTCCATGAGTGTTTGTGTGTGTGTGTAAGGTCTGAGCCTCCACCGGCTAAACACAGCGTTGCTGTGGAGATGGCAATTTAGTCCAGAGTTCAGGCGTCAGATGTCGGGGCGTGACGTTGGAGACGCAGGTTGCACTCAAGGCGTCAGGAGAGTTTTGCTGCTAGTGTCCTTGACGGCTTAGCAGGTGGCCAGATTAAATCCGTTGTTTTGGTTTTCCCCGGTGGGTGTAGGATCAACAACATTCCTCACACGAGTCAGTCCTGATCCTCGGTTTTAAACACTTCGCTGCAGTGGCAGTGATATCTTCAAGAAGTAATCAATTTTTACGATTCAGATCAGAAATCGCAATAGTCCAAGTACTCACTGCCCCGCTCATCTCGTTTATCATGACGTGCAGCCTAGGGTCAATGACTGCTGTCTTCCCGTGTCCCGCGGTGAAGTCCCGTCTGGGCAGAGGGGGGGATCCCCGGACCCCACAATAATTTTGTCGATTTCGTTTCGAGAGACCAGCCATATAATCCATATTTGTAGTTTCGAAGAGACAAATGCAAGATTGGCTCCGGGTAGCAGAAGCAGAGGGATGACGAATGCAAGTTTGCTCTGGGTGATTGTTGCAGGCAGAGGGAAAGAAGGGAGATAAGGGAGATAAGGGAGAGCGAGAAAGAAAGCGACTGCCCTGTTCAAGTGCTGGATGCGAGGGTTGGGTGGGTGTGGTTCTTCCTTAGACTATTTCCTTGTGATTGCCTTCTTGGTTGCTGCTAGCAAAACCTTAACCAGATACTGATCCTCCCGCTGTACATTTTCGTTGGTTAAGTTACCTAGATAAAGCACCTCACACGTGTCAGGTACCCCGTATCCCAATATTGCTTTCAATTCCACCCATATTTCTTCCCAATATTTCCTAATTTTCTTACATTGCCAGAAAACATGAGCGTGATCTACATTTCTCTCCCCACAAAGCCTAGTATGAGGTGCTTCAGAAAATTTACCTTTTATCTATCCCTCTTCTTAAGTGGACTCAAAACTAAAATCTGAAAGACCAAATGCCGTCTCTTTCCTCCACTGATCGGCCGCTGTTTGTTTCTGATTCCTTCCAGCGGCCGGCTGCACCTTCGATGAGGATTCAGACCCCAGCCTGTGTGACTTCACCCAGGGGGAGGAGGACGACTTCGACTGGCAGCTGTTCCGGACGCACAGTTCACCTTATGCCAGCTCTGACCTCCTGCGAGGTGAGTGCTCTGCTCTCCCATACTATCACTGGTGTTAGACTGCCTTCCTTATTGGACAGTTTGTCTGCATAGATCGTCTATTAGACAGAGTTTACACACATTTTGGCTCACTATAATCTCCACAGTGGTAGGAGGTGCATGACCTGTTTGTGTCGCAGATCACCAGTTGGTGTGTGTGCGTCTCTGCTTTGAAATAGTGCACAAGTCTGGGAAATTAAAAGTATTCAGTTTTTTATCATTGATGCCGATCAACCCTTAGATGCCAAATGTCGATAATGCATTAGCTTTAAGATTCAAGATTCAAGATCCATTTGAATAAATAGCCAAAATGAGTAATCATATTATTCATATTACAAAGGAGGAATTTGTGATTTTGTGCAGAATGTAGCACAGTGATCACATCAAAAGCAGAAGATGAAGCAAACAGAAAAAAATCTCAAATTATAAATTATAATCTTAAATTAATTAAAAATTTAAGTTTTAAATTATGTAAATTAAGTTAAAGTTAATTCAATTAAGTTATCCTTTATTGTCCCCCATGGGGAAATTCATCCTCTGCATTTGAGCCATCCTCTACTAACCCTTCCTAGAACTAGGAGCAGTGAGCAGCCACAGTGCCTTGCTCAGGGGCACTGACAGGAGTATGAACCCTAACATACATGTCTTTTGATGGTGGGAGAACATGCAAACTCCACACAGAAAGGACCTGGGATGGACCGGGGTTCGAACTGGGGATCTTCTTGCTGTGAGGCAACAGTGCTGCTAACCACTGAGCCACCGTGATTTCAATTACCCCAGGGATAATGTTCTGTTAACCAGGCTCTTGGGGGTAATGGAAAGCAGCATGCTTTGTACTGGTGGCTGCCACACAGTGAGCCACAGGGAGAGATGACGTGCATAGTTTATAAGCTGCTCCTCCATCTCTCCATGAACACACACATGTATCTACAGAGACTTGACAGAGCGATGGCTGCTGTTTCAGCCTCTCATGGGAATGTGGGACCTTTCCACAGGAGGATAGTACATTGAACTGCTCGTTGTACATTGAGAGAGAGAGAGAGAGAGAGAGAGAGAGAGAGAGAGAGAGAGAGAGAGAGAGAGAGAGAGAGAGAGAGAGAGAGAGAGAGAGAGAGAGAGAGAGAGAGAGAGAGAGAGAGAGAGAGAGAGAAATGGTGCACTATCACCATTTAACTGCCCGTTTATTACAGTTCTGTTATTATTCTGAATAGATTGCGGTCAACAATAGTCTTCTATTATATTCTATCTTATCACATTCCATTTTATTTTATTTTCTCTTCCTCTTTGAATATCTTCAGATTTTGTGATTTATGTTACTGGGTAACAAAATGTTTTTGATTCTTAATTGCTAAGTGTTGCTAATGTATGCTTTGGCAATGTAAGATGCACCTTATCATGCCAATAAAGCCCTTTGAAAGCCCTTGAGAGAGAGAGAGAGAGAGAGAGAGAGAGAGAGAGAGAGAGAGAGAGAGAGATCTATTCATTGCACATTTAATGGCAATAGCAATATTACAACAAGCGTGGATGAAAAGGAAGGACACATAATTAGATTATGGAACAGATATTTAATATAAAGAGAGGGACAGATGTAAAGATGACAAGTTACGATACAATCAAGAAGATGCAATAATTAGAAAGAGCATTAAAAATAAATAACGAGAGCCCCTAGGGAACAAGTCATCCAGACTGTCTTGGTTAGAAACTTATTTTTAAAAGCTGACTACATGTGATTTTGATGTATGGCGCTACAAGTCCATCCTCCCCCGAGGCGTCTTCCTAAATAGAATTTAGAATTTGATCAATCCTAAAATTTCATCCTGAACTGTTAAACTGCACCTCCACATCATCAGCATGAGTGAGAATCCCGCCTGCGGCCCACAGCAGGCGACGACGGGATAATTCATACTTTTCCCGTTGGGTTTAATTAAAACTTACCGCCACGACATTTATAGAGATCCGGGGCCTCCTCTGATGGAACAGAATAGCTCAGGTTACAATAAGGCAGGTAACTGTATCCTGCAAATGATGAGACTGAGACAGACTCTGAGCAGCACCCACCTCCCCATCAACCAGCTCAGAGAACCAACACACATATATATTCTATTTAATTTCTTATCTGTACATCCTTTGGACACACACTGGAAATATAGCGCGTGTATTACTTTCAATTGCAGGTGTCATTGTATAGCAGTGTTGGGCAAGTTACTTTCAAAATGTAATATACTACATATTACTAGTTACTTTCATTTGAAAGTAATACGTTACTTTACAATATTACTGTCTGTGTAGAGTAACTCGTTACTTATTACACTACTTTTGCATTACTTTGACCAAAACAACAGCAGCAGCAGAATGACATCGCCGCCCCGGAACCATCCCGAAAAATAATTTCAACCGCCTTGAAGTCAGTGTAAACAATCCAAAATTCTAAATGTTATTCTTTTATTTTCCTTCGTTGTTCTCATCTATAGTGGCTATTTGTTTAAAAACACACAGTTTGATTAGGAAATTACACCATCTTTTTTAAATATGTGCTTTGAGAAAAAAAAAAAAAAGTAACTCAATTTGTAACTTCAGTTTGATTTGATTTGATTTGATTTATTTTGGTGAAAAAGTCAACACAGATACAGGGAAACAGACAGTTCACCGAGGATAAAAACACAATAAAGCCTTGCGGCTTATTTCCATTGCGGTCCTCAACGTACAACATTTAGAGACATAAACACACACGAATGGGAATCACCATTCAATACTCGAATTAAGACTATTTACATTATTTCTAGATTGAAAGGAATAATGGCACGCTTGAATATTATACAAAGATACTGACAAAGTAACTGGTATAATATGACTGAAATCCTACAAGTAATACGTTATATTACTGAGTTACTGCTAAAAGTAATATATTACATGTAATATGTTACTTTTGTAATGAGTTACCCCCAACACTGCTTATCTGTACATCCTTTGGACACACACTGGAAATATAGCGAGTGTATTACTTTCAATGGCAGGTGTGATTGTATAGTGAAGACAGTCTACACCATGACATTTCCATTGTGTTATTTTAGGTGGATAACCTTACTGCAGAATATATTGCATACTGTAGGATTTTCTTTATGATGATCCTACTTAAGCCTACTGTGTGTTGCCTCTATCTTTGTGTCACACGGGGAGTCTGACTATCCACCATGTTGTCAGCTGAGGTGGTGAATAACCAGAGTTTATGAGATAAGGCTATTTACATTGGACCAGCATTAACATTCAGGGGCCGAGAAATTGGTGTGTCGAGGGGAGATGAGTAAACACAGAGCTGAGATAGCAGCAGCTTGTGGCTCCCAGGAGAAATTAGAGACGACTGTATATGTTCCTCCATGAAGGAGAAAAGAAAGACTGCAGTGGGATCTTAATAAGAATGGCCCATTTTACCGCGTTCCCTTTTATTTTGAAGGAGCTGTGAGATGAGTGACTGCTGATTGATAATCCTTGTTTCTGTCCTGATGGAGCGACTCAGCTTTCCAGGATCATCTGGACCTTGTGAAGAAGAATGTGTCTGCATGTCAAGTAGGGGTGGGAATCACCAGATGCCCACGATACGATACTAAAACGATACTTGAGTCACGATACGATAGTATTGCGATATTGCCGATATTGCGATATATTGAATATTGCGATATTTCGATATATTGCGATTTCTTACTTTTTCAACTGCAAACGATGTCCCCAAAGGAAAACTTTGTCAACATCTGGTTTCTATAAGAACAATTTTTCAGTCTGTACATCTGACTTCAACCATTTTATTGCAGCAACATTGTCAAGTAGACGGACCAACAACTTTCATAAAGTCATGTCATAGTTGCATGCACCTGACAAACTGAACTGTTTGTTACAGTCTACTTACAGTCCACCTTAACTGGATGTGTGTGTGGACTAACTGTACTTAGGTCGTTTTTGAACAATGCAACTTCACTTCACTTGCACAAAACATCTTGTGCAGCCCATTGAGTAACTGGGGAATTTGTGAATTACTGTTATGACAAAACTGTTACTGTTAGAACAAAATTTAAATATGCTACCGCTTGTTTACTGCTGGCCTTGGAACGAAAGTTTATAGTAGCCCGGTGGCCTGGCATGGCATGGCCTGCATTTTTTTTTTTGGTTGCAATATCGATACTTGGCGTCCAAATATCGATGCAATATCGTCAGGCAAAATATCGCGATACTATGGTGTATCGATTTTTCCCCCACCCCTAGTGTCAAGTGTGCTGCATTTTGGTCAAATGTGCATTCATGACTGTGAAAAGTTGAGGGTGGAAAGTCCAGGGTCTCTGCTGTAATATTTATCACAGTGTGGCAAGGTGGCCTTCAGGGAGGAATCCAGCACAACACATTGTCACCCCTTTGTTTCACCACCAGAGGGCTCCAGACTCACTTTGTTCATGGGTTGCCTAACTTTTTTTGATTTCGGCGGCCCGAAAAATGTCACCGTGCAATTCAGTTCGGAACTTTTCGACGCTCCGACAGCAAAAGCACTGTTCCCAGAATGAATCCCAGCCATGCTTTGGCCACACTCATTGCAATAAATACATAATGTTGGCCATTTGATCATATCTGAGTAGGGATGTCCGATATTATCGACCTACCGATATTATCGGCCGATATTAGCATTAAAAAATTCATATCGGAAAATATCAGTATCGGTTTTCATGCCGATAATAACACTTACAACTTTAACACAACATGCATATTATATATTAAACTCTTCAGCTACTTCTGCTCTCACTAAAAATGTAAAAAATAATATATAAGTGATGTGATGTATAGTTTTTTAATAATTAGTAATAGGTATAATATATAATAATTATTAATATAGTAATATATTAATAATATTTAGTAATGTAACTTGTTACCTGAAATTTTGGTGAAAAAAAAGCCCGCTTATATCGGTATCGGTTGATATCGGTTGATATCGGTATCAGAAATTAACACTTTCAGTGCCACGGCCCTTGGGCAAAAGGTTGCTTGCTGTGCCACATAGGCCGCAATGCATTTTAAAACAGTCATATAATTTCTTTAATAATTACTATGTAAACACTGAACACGCACAAATAACGATGAGACTCTCTTCTATCACCTGCAAAAAAAAGTTTATTGATCCCATTTTCCGTTCTTTAGTTATGAGCCGGAGAAGATAGCTTGATCGAACGAAAAACAGAGCTTTTTTTCTACGAGCTGAGATAATGAGCCTTTTGTGAAATTAAACATTTCAAGCACATCACTGACTCTGAAGCTAATTTTCTGATGTAGTCACACCTCAAAAATAATTTCCTTCAATAAAACAGTGAAGGCAAGGGAATTTTGTTTGGAAGAATAATATTTTTAGCTGAAACCAGCAGCGCTGGCGCCTGCATGCGCTGCTGGTTGCAGCTTCTTGCTGATCTTTTGCTGCTGGTGGGCATCGGATATTCTGGCTTGCGTTTGCCAACCCTGTCCTGCTGTCTGGGTCTGTGTTGTGTACTTGGCTCTGCGTGCCCACCTCCCCCCCTCCTCCTCCCCCCCCCCCCCCCCCCCCCGTTGTGGGCGGAGTGTCTCTCTGCTCTGCTGTTTTCTCGTTTTCTCTGCCTGTGCTCAGCACTGAAAAAGTCAGCTAGATCCTGCTTTTTTACAGCCGCGTGTACCAGCTCCCATGCTTCGAGTTGAGAATAATAACAAATCCACGGCTGATCATGTGTTGCAGCGGACACGGAGGCTGTTGCAGCGGACATCGAGGTGCTCAATTGTGATAGCAGATTGGCTGCTGCAGGGGCACAGCTAAACGTTGCTTCAATGAAGCCGCTGCATACGGACGGATGCGATGCGATTTCCTTCCCCCCAATGACTTCTTCTGTGTGTTTCACTCCACGTTCTCTCATCTGGAGAGCGCTGTCGCCACCTAAGGGTTCTGTAAAATAGGTTAGACACATTCAATACCTCTGAATATTGTAAGAGGCGATGTAAGAGGCATAGATCGACACCCCCCCGTCAAAAAAAAAAAATCGAGTTATGACGCCATTTGGCGTCGCTGGCACTGTACGGTAAATTTCTAATGACGCCATATGGCGTCGCTGGCACTGAATGTGTTAAGAGTTGGACATTATCGGATATCGGCCATCGGTAAAAAAGCCAATATCGAACATCCCTATATCTGAGCCTTTCCCAGCGTTGCTACATTGGGAGCTTGATATTGAGCAGAATATTCAGCTATCTAAATTGTCTAAAACATAAACAGACAGTCGCCGTCAGGTTTCGGTGTCAGTCCTTCAAAATCAAAGCTGGCAAGGTGTCTTTCTCCACTGAGTATTTTCTACTGATGATTCAACAATCAAGAGATACCAATCTGTCCTCCACACTGACAATAGACCAGCATGCAGTGTCTGTGGAATACGGCTCTTTTTGACAGCTTTTGAGACATTTCAGGTGGGCACAGCACAGCATTGTTCTCTCTCCACTCTCACTTTTTCTCTCCACTTGAAAAACGAGTGAGCCGAAGTGGAAAATGGTCAGTTAATGAGGCTGAGAGGGAAAGTAACCTTCTGAGGCAGCTGGATCCACCAGACCACGATCACACGCGAGAGATCTGCCAGATATGCGTTTGAATCCATCCCAGCAGGGCCGGACCATAGACATAAATGCTATGGACATCTATTGCTATCCAATTAAATTTCTTCTTCCTGGCCGGAGTTCAAACATTGGCCGTCGTCGCCATCTTGATTTTTCGTCAGCAGAGTGGGAGGGAACGGGTCGAGTCCTTCCCCCACCTCACGTGAGATGGGGGTTTCCGCCCTGCTATTGGTCCGTGATAGGCAAGCTGCGCAATCACTGGACAACAATATTGTCTTCGATTTTATCGGTGGTTGGATTAGTTTATCATAATGTTTTATTATATTTGGTGACAGAAGTGCATGTTTTTAATTCATTGTCGAGGTTGTTCCATAAGTGTACTCCATTTACAGATGTGCATTTGCCTTTAGTGTTGGTCCTTGCGTTGGATATCTTAAAAATACAAGTTCCCGTGAGTGCATATTGCGAGTCTCTGACTGTGAACAGCTCCTGTATGCAAGGTTGGAAGTAGGTTGTTATGTGCCTTATAAATTATTACAGCAGTGTGATACTACAATCAGTCAGTCATATTGCACTCCACCGACATTCTGAATGCACTTTCGTGTTGAGTCCAAACTCAGGAGACAGGTAAGAGTTGCTGCTGGACATGAGGCTTCTTTTCTTGGGGTCAGAGCCTGGTCAATGGCTGCATATAGCAGCAAGCTCAATGTAGTGACCTTTACATGAGCAGCTCACACAGTAAAACACACAGACAGCACTCCCTCTGTAGCTCCAACAGCCTCTAGCAGTGGCCCTATGGAGGACAGACAGTGCAATATCTCCTGCTCTTTATGATGTATGGAGGACAGACAGTGCCATATCTCCTGCTCTTTATGACGTGTCAGCTCTCAGCCCTGGCTGCATGCTGCTTGCTGCCTGTGTCATTGACACCAAACCCAGATTCATCTCCTTCTGTGGAAAGGATGAGGCGTGCACACTAGGGATGTTCATTTTGAAAAATTTCCATACTCGAAAATCGGGGAAAATTAACGATCAATTATCGATTATCGATCATATTAACTCATTGAGTGCCAGCCACTTTTGGAGAACGGACCAGTGCCAGAGTTTCAGAGCGTTTTCAGTGATTTCTCGAGGCCCACAGAATATTGTGTGATATTACTATGTAAACACCGAACACGCCCAAAGAACGATGAGACTCTATTGTATCATCAGCAAAAAAAAGTTTATTGATATCATTTTCCGTTCTTTAGTTATCAGCCGGAGAAGATAGGTGGATTTGAGCAAAAACACACGTTTCAATTTAGAAGCTGAGTTAATTAGCCTTTTGTGAAATGAAGCATTTCAAGCACATGACTGACTCTGAAGCTAATATTTTCTGATGTGACACCTCAAAAATAATTTCCTTCAATAAAACAGTGAAAACAAAGGAATTTTGTTTGGCCAAATAATATTTTTTAGCTGCAACCAGCAGCGCTGGCCCCTGCGTGCGCTGACCCTACACCTTCTTGCGGGTCTTGATTTACTGGTGGGCATCAGATATTCTAGCTTGTGTTTAGCAATCTGTCCATCGAGCCTGCTGTCACAACACCAACACTGTTGTATGGTGCCCTGCGTGCCCCACCCCCCTCAACTGCACACTCCTCCGTGGGAGTGTCTCTGGTGGCTTTCTGCTGCGTTTGCTCTGCACTGAAAAGTGCGCTACGCCCAGCTTTTTCACAGCATTCCGCCGTTTTTGTCGCCGGCTCCCATCGCTTCCAGCTGAGAATAATAACAACTCCACAACTAATCATGTGGAGGGGCTATCGCAGCGGAGATGGAGGGGCTCAATTATGGCAGCAGATTGACTGCTGTTCAGCAGTCAATCTGTTCAGGCACAGCTAACGTTATGCTTCATGCATATCGATGCATACCAATGCGGTTTCCGTTTCCCCATGACTTCTCTGTTTTTTCCTCACCTTTCTCTAATCTGGAGAGCACTGTCGCCACCTAATGGGTCCGTAAAATAGCTTTTACACATTCGACATCCCCCATATTTTTACAGGAGATGCATCAGGCTTTGATCCACGTCCCACCGTCAAAAAACGCAATTGACGACTTTAGTCGTCATTGGCACTCTACGTTACTATTTGAATTGACGACGATAGTCGTCATTGGCACTCAATGAGTTAATGTTCAATTATTTTTCGGGCAATATTTTGTAGCAAGCATCAACCCTCACCATGCCTACTCAATGATGTAGAAGAGGAACAATAATAGGCCTTTTTCACAGCAGCCAATTTGTGTCCGAAAAGGCAGGAAGTAGCACATGTGCACCAATACATTAATTAGGGTTTTTCCAACTTGCAGTCCATTTAGGTGTTCCATTGCTGGGGCCCCTATTTAGTGAGTTGGTTGCACCTGTGTTTACCCTGCCTTTTAGACACAAAATTGCGGCTGTCGAAAAAAGGCCCATAATGTGAATGGTATAATCACTGAACCCTTTTAGACAAAGCCATGTTCAAATTACAGGCAAATCTAATTTGCTGATAAAGTCATTAATCATCATTATCTTGATTGGTTTCCCAAATCTGATTTGGGAGTGTGTCCGCACTGCCACAAACAAATCTGATTCTCAAGTCAGATCTGTGTGTCCAGACCTAAACAGCCTATCTGCATGGGTTGCTGGTACGTTGGTGATGTGGTTTTCCTGCGCAGAAGCATTTGATGACAAGTTGCGAGTGACGTTCAAATCAGATTTGGTGGATCTGCGCGTCTGCACTGAAGTCACATCAGTCGAAAGCAGATTGGAACTACCTCCATATGTGGTTTGGGACAAGTGACACAAATCAGACTTGGAGCGTCCAGACTCATAAAACCAATCTGGATAAAGTCATTAACTCATTGAGTGCCATGGACGTCTTTCGACGTCCAATTAAATAGTGACGTAGAGTGCCACGGACGTCTTTCGACGTCCAATGCGTTTTTTGACGGTGGGACGTCGATCAAAGCCTTCCGCAGCTCCTGTACAACTATTGTAGCTATTGGAGGTCTATAACCTATTTTACAGAACCCTTAGGTGGCGACAGTGCTCTCCAGGTTAACAGAAAGGCAGAGAAAAACAGAGAATAAGTCGTTGGGGAAACGGAAATCGCATCGCATCCGTATGCATCGATATGCATGAAGCGTTTTAACGTTAGATGTGCCTGCAGCAGGCAGCAGCCAATCTGCTCCCACAATTGAGCTCCTCCATGTCCGCTGCGACAGGCTGTCGCCGACAGCCCATTCGCATGATCAGCCGTTATTATTCTCAACTAGAAGCATACAGTAGTAGCCGGTGACAAACGCACGCGGAAAAGGCTGGATGTCGCCGACGCGCACCCTTCACAGTGCAGAGCAAACTCAGCAGAGAGCCACCTCCCATAAGGAGGAGTGTGCAGTTGAGGCGGGGCGGGGGGGGGGGGGGGGCACGCAGAGCAGCACACAACACTGACCCAGACAGACCCAGGCAGCAGGACAGGGTTGGCAAACACAAGCCAGAATATCCGATGCCCACCAGCAGCAAATCAAGATCAGCAAGAAGCTGCAACCAGCAGCGCACGCAGGGGCCAGCGCTGCTGGTTGCAGCTAAAAATATTATTCTGCCAAACAAAATTCCCTGGCCTTCACTGTTTTATTGAAGGAAATTATTTTTGAGGTGTGACTACATCAGAAAATTAGCTTCAGAGTCAGTGATGTGTTTGAAATGTTTAATTTCACAAAAGGGCCATTATCTCAGCTTCTAGAAAAAAACTGCTCTTTTTTGTTAAATCAAGCTATCTTCTCCGGCTGATAACTAAAGAACGGAAAATGATATCAATAAACCTGTTTTTGCTGATGATAGAAAAGAGTCTCATCGTTCTTTTTGCGTGTTCATTGTTTACATAGTAATATCACACAATATTCTGTGGGCCTCGAGAAATCACTGAAAAAAGCTCTGAAACTCTGGCACTGGGAGCGTCCGTTCTCCAAAAGTGGCTGGCACTCAATGAGTTAATAGGTCACTAAAGTTCACAGATCAGATTTGGCCTCCTAGTCTGAACATGGCCTTACTGCAGTAGGTGATGCGACTAATTCTCCTTCTTCCGCTCACACACACTCTCTCTTTCTCTTTCTCTCTCTCTCTCACACACACACACACACACACACACACACACACACACACACACACACACACACTCTTATGTTATAGGTAGGTATGGTAATGCGGCGCCCCCTCTTGGCTGCAGTGCCTGTCTAATTAGTGTCTCTTTTGAGGTAACAGCAGAGGGCTTTTATGCGTGAGGTTGTGGGTTTAACAGCATAATTGGGGCTCATGGAAGCAACACTCAGCACAGCAGCCCAACAGACTCACCTTAACCCAGGTGAGCTGGAGTGGCCGCTTGGTCACTTGAATCATAATGGCTGCTGCGCTCATGCAAAAGGCCATGCAGGTGAGAACAAGGATGAAGCTGGAGTTTATGCAGGGGGCAGCATCAATTTTGAATTTTGCCTTTGCTCACTCACATCGTCGGGGCTGTTCGGCCGACTAGCTAGAGTTCTACCATGGCTGCTGTGCTCCTCCTTACACAATTCAACACAATGTGATTTGGCTTGGGGGGTAGCAGCGAGGAGGCAGGTTTAAGCAGCCAGAGAGGGTTTAACATTATTTCGCATATGAAGTACTTACTATAAACCTTTTTAATAAATAAAATACATACCTCTTAAAATACTACCTCCTCCTAAACTCAACTGAACTCCCCCCCATAAAGCTGGAACTCATATCTAATTGAATGCCTGTTTAACTGGGACTGTAAATTCATGTAAATTCCCTGCACATTTAATGCCTATTTAACTCCGACTGTAAATTCATGTACATCCACTGCCTATTTAACGTCTATTTAACTCAGTCTGTAAATCTCATGTAAATCCAACGTAAATTCATATTTATCCTCTACAGAACACTTCAACACTCATGTACATATTGTATATATATTTACTCGATTTGATTGCACTTGCAACTTTGTGATTGTCTTTAGTTATCTTCCTACTTCTTATCTCTGTATATTGATGTGACCGCTACGCTGCATACAGACACTAAGACAAATTCCTCGTATGTAACTTGCATACTGTGGCAATAAAAGTGATTCTGATTCTGATTCTGATTCTGACATTATGGCTCCGTGGTCAGACAGACACTACCATGCCTGGAGTGAGAAGGGGCTAGTTTCCATCAAAGACCTATACATAGATGGTCATTTTGCATCCTTTGATCTGCTGAAGAGGAAGTTTGGGTTGCCTGGCACGAACTGGCTCAGATTTCTGCAAGTCAGAAATTATGTTCGATCAAAGATTCGCACCTTTGTAGCGCTCCCAAAGGAACATGCTTTTTTCGATGTATTGCTGAGCCCTCCTCACTCCAAACATCTCATTTCTAGATTTGTATGTTTGTTTGATAATTGCACCACGGCCTCTACTGAGAGGATTAGAGAAGCGTGGCAGCCAGGGGGAACTTGGCATTGACTTGTCTGTATTATATGGGATAGGAGTCTGTCTGTGATACAACTAGGCTCAGTTAATAGTAGACACCAGCTGATCCAATTTAAAGTTACTTACCGTCTTCACTATTCTAAGCAGAAGTTGCAGAATATTTACCCATCTGTCTCACCACTGTGTGACAGGTGTCAGAGGGCACTCTGTCTCATGCCTTCTGGTCCTGCCCTTTACTGACCGGATTCTGGGACAAAATGTTTGATTGGTGATCTAAGGCCTACAAAATAACCCTTCAGCCGGAGGCAGAACTCGCCATCTTTGGCTGCTCGGAATCCTCTCTGGACTACCTACAGCTGTGCAACAATCTCTGACACAGGTGGACAATTGTTGCCAAGAAACCCATTCTGCAGAAATGGAAGTCCCCCTCTCCACTCTCTTTTCAGTTGTGGTTGGCGGACATGATCTCTGTTATACGAATGGAGGGACTCAGGTTCTTGAGGACTAACTCAAGAGATTTCAAACTATTTGGGACCCGTTTCTCTCTCTCTCTCTCTCTCTCTCTCTCTCTCTCTCTCTCTATATATATATATATATATATATATATATATATACAGTAGGGCTGTGGCGATTCACTTATCTCCCGATTCGATACTATCACGATTCTTGGGTGCCGATTCGATTTATATTGCGATTCTTAAGTATTGCGATTCTACGATTATTGCGATTCGATATTACGATTTATTGCGATTTTTGTTTATTTTTTTCTTTTCTTTTTTCAGTTTGTTTGCTTTTTTACACTAGATTAGAACATGGGAAAAGTTGAATCATACACTAGAGACTGTATATTATATATCATGAGTAGGGCTGGGCGATATAGTTAAAAACAGGGGCGGACTGGGATCATAATTCAGGCCGGGCATTAGATACCAAGCAGGCCAGGCCGATATGGGCCAACGCGCGTGAAATTTGGGCCGTTTGAAGCCAGATTTGGGCCGTTTGAAGTCCAATTTTACAATGAGATGCACCCACTTTAACCCTGAAGTGTAATTATTACTTCAGACTAACTAATAAAGTAATAAAACCACTAGTAAACCAGTAGGCGGCGCCTGGCCTGCTGTTCAGTGAGTGGCCTGACTGCAAGCACCCAAAAAAAAAAAAAAAAAAAAAAAAAAAATTAAATTTGCGATTATCGATTCTGGAATAAAAGATCGATCCAAAAAATCGTGACATTAAAAATCGCGATACTTAGGTGAATCGATTTTTTCCCCCACCCCTAATATACAGTATATAATATTTATTTATTTACAAGCACATAAGCTCTGTATGTAACTGGTGGCACTGTGTTGTCATTTTGGAGTGTGTTTTTTCTTTATTTCTTTTCTTTTCCTGTATCTGAGTTTGTTCATTTTTCTGTGTTCTAAAAAAATTGAAATTGCAAAATAAAAAAATACATATAAGTACATAAAAACAGCAACACATATACAGAAATAGATGTTTCCGGATGCAGTGTAGCACTACAACCATATTTAGATGTGCTTAGGAGGTCCAATTCCAGTTACTACATTACCTTTGTTATTAGCTATTACCGTTCATGAGCATTTCTACTGAAGAGTTGCGTATAGTTCTATCACCCATTCTGAGCACCCATTCAGAACACAGAGCCTGGGTCGCTGGGTCGCTTGCAAAACTGGCTTTATATAATTGTTTATTCCCTAATCCAATTTAGGCTTCCTGTGACTTTCTTAGTACTTTGAAAACACAAACGCAAAAGCTTAGCTGAGTATAAAGCATCCGTGCGAATAAAATGTCAACACTTCAATGATCATAAAAGCCTACATTAGGCTCCCTTAGTATTCATGTTATTTATTAATTATTAATAGGAGCATCTCTGCTGTGTTGTGAACATCGTGAACAAGCTTATGAGATGTCAGGGCAGGATGTTATGCAGATTTATTACTTTAATCACATCGCTTTCATTTTTAATCGTTGTTTTTTTTGTGCCAACCTTTTGACATTTGCGCTCGTCTTTACTCACAAAAAGTGAGTGGCTTTAGAGTTGCAGCACTAATCTTCACTGAAATGAATTTGCATACGATCACACTTTTCCTTTTATTCATCATGCTCTAAACAAATTAAAATACATGTGCATTCATCGATTATTTATTTATTTATTTATTTTATTTATTTTATTTATTTTATTTATTTTATTTATTTTATTTATTTTATTTATTTATTTTATTTTATTTTATTTATTTTATTTATTTTATTTATTTTATTAATTTTATTAATTTATTAATTTATTTATTTTTAATCCGGGACAGTGCACATGAATCAATATCAATGTAAATGTAATAGGGTTAGCTTAAGAGCTCATTTGCACCTGTAGTCCCTGAGCAGGAGACAATTAAAAGGTATTGTACATTAAAAAATAATTAATACAAAACACAAAATATCACAAATCATACAAACAATATACAAGTACTAGATTACTCTCTAGAAAATATTTTATGCTCTAACCAACTGCAACCCTTGACCATGTGGTATTTCCCATGTGCTTTGAATCATTTCTTGTTGTTTGTTGGATTGCGGGAGGGATGTTCATATATATATATATATATATATATATATATATATATATATATATATATACCTGAGGGTATATATATATATACAGTATACCTGAGGGATGTTCAGCTTCATCACTGCTGAAGAAAGAAAGAAAGAAATAACAAAATAAAACATAGTTCAATCTTGAGTCATGCCTGTTGATTTGAAATTCTAAATGGAAACTGGCCCATCTAAGCATTAAACTTATTTTGCTACAGCATCAGAATGTTGCATTTATTATCGCCAGCTTGCTGACTTGCTTATCTGAATGCTGGTATTACTCTCCAGTGTATCTGCTTTATTTTCATCCTAAGGTTGACTGCTTTTCTACGGGGGAATAAAGTGTTGTAGCGTTTTCCTGTGGGAGTGTGTGAAGCTGCTACCATCTGCTGATAAAAGCAGTGAACCTGTGTCCCCCGGGGACCCCGGTTCCCACTTCCCACGTCCCACTGGGACACTCTTCACTCTTTGAAGGATTCACAAAATGCCTTCGTCATCATCATCATCACACAATAGTACCTACAAAGCAGCACATATCACTAGGGCTGGGTATCGCCACTGACTTCCCGATACGATTCCGATACACAAGGTCCCAAGTCGATACGATTTCCGATACGATTCGATATCGATATTTTAGTTACAATACCAGTTTTGCTTTGACAGGAAGAGATTCTCAAAGAACTATTGCTGTAAATTGTACAAGGAACCCTCTAACCTGGTGCATTATTAAAAAATATGAATATTTACATTAAGACTTGACCATAAAGCAAGCAGTTACATCATGTAATTCTTTTTTATTTAAACATGACCAACATAGTCATTCAACATCTTATCTTTCTTTACAGTCTTCTGTCTCTTTCTTTACAGTCTTCTGTGAGAAGCCAAACAAATTTAGATTTCCACTATACAACAGAATCATTGAACAGCAGCCTGTTGTAAACAGTGTTTCATAAAGTATAAATGCTTTGTAAATAAAATAAAATAAAATAAAATACAGCTCATGAACATTTCCAGTTCACAAACATTATAGTGCAAACAGATTTGAGGTCTGTACATCTGGCTCATGGTGCATGCACAATGCACATGTAGCCTACAGTATTTATGTTTTTGTTTCAACTACAAACATAAAGAAACGTGTGTAAAATATCGATACTGGGATGTATGTATCGATACTTGTTCCTTCACATGAATATCGATTCAATATCGATACATCGATTTTTTTTAACCCAACACTACGCATCACCACACACACGCTTCTCCTCAAATCTCACTACACGATCCATTTCAAAGAAGATGCACACACACACACAAAAAACAAACATGTTCATCATCACTCAATATTTACACACTGTTAATCCTCTAAAATGTAATCACCCACCTTTCCAGATACCTAATCGCTGTTCATCATTCATCACGCTGGCTGAGTAGGTGAGAGAGTTCGAAAAGGTTTGCATTTTTAATTTGGAATGAAACTCATCTGGACACGGTTACACACCCTCACCATTCAAAAGGTGAAAGAAGCTTGATGAGGGAGCAGAGTCAATGTTTCCCTGCAAACATAATCAACTGCATTTGTATTCCTCCATCTTCCTCTGCTGATGTGAGACTTCATGATTTCAATATATTTTCTCTATAGATGAGGTGGGTGGCAATCAAGTTGACAGGAGGAGACTGAGTGTAGGTTATTTCATCTCCATTAGTTGGAATAATAACATTGATTTGAGATGTAGACTTGAGTCAGTATCTGAGACCCGGAGAGGGTCCTTCAGAGTGCGGAGAAGAGGGGGCCGGCATCAGTGGCGCTGGAAGTACTTTTAGGTAGGGGGCGCCGATGAAAATTTGATGTTTTTTGGACTTTTAGCCATATTTAGAGGAATATTTCATTTTAAATTAACATTAGGGATTATACTGTTGTGATGTCATTATTCAGTGTCTTCTCCTCTTCTCTGCAGCATTACTCAATTTACCCTCAGGAATCAGGGACAGTGATAGCCTACCTGCTATTCCTCCCATATATCCAGGGCCGGATTAGTAACATGGGCCCCCGGGGCTATTCATTTTCTAAGCTATTCATTTAGCCTTTTAGTCATAAAGATTATATCTTCCAGACTGAAATGTTATAACAGAAGTGGAGTATTGGCCAGAATTACATGAACATTTGGACACTTATTCAGCGGGTATTTTGCATGTTGCGTTCAGGTGCACTGTAAAAAAAAGAAAGAAAAAAAATCCATCTCTTGCCACCAGGGGGTGCTGCAGCACCCACCGCACCCAGCTTCCCGCGCCCTTGGCCGGCATTTTCTTTCGTCCTCCATCCTCATGTTGCCTCTCTCCTCTCTCCTCTCTCCTCCCTCTCTGTTATTGTCATGCACACACACTTCCTCTCAGGTGCAATTTAATTCAGCAGTATTACCATAATAACTCTTGTCGTGCACAACACACTGTCGGTAATTGATATGTAGGCACCGCTTCTGGGTGGAGCCATTTGCATTTAATCGTGTTAACTGATATGATAATGAATGTGAAAGGGCCTGATGCAAGCAGAATGACTCACTAGAGATGGATGGCTATTTGAATTATACACAATAAGTCATATATTATATCAGGTCTCAGTGGTCCACATCTCTCCTCTCTGCTGCCTGTCTTTATATCAGGTCTCAGTGGTCCACAACTCTCCCTGCTGCCTGTCTTTATATCAGGTCTCAGTGGTCCACATCTCTCCTCTCTGCTGCCTGTCTTTATATCAGGTCTCAGTGGTCCACATCTCTCCTCTCTGCTGCCTGTCTTTATATCAGGTCTCAGTGGTCCACATCTCTGCTCTCTGCTGCCTGTCTTTATATCAGGTCTCAGTGGTCCACATCTCTCCTCTCTGCTGCCTGTCTTTATATCAGGTCTCAGTGGTCCACATCTCTCCTCTCTGCTGTCTGTCTTTATATCAGGTCTCAGTGGTCCACATCTCTCCTCTCTGCTGTCTGTCTTTATATCAGGTCTCAGTGGTCCACATCTCTCCTCTCTGCTGCCTGTCTTTATATCAGGTCTCAGTGGTCCACATCTCTCCTCCCTGCTGTCTGTCTTTATATCAGGTCTCAGTGGTCCACATCTCTCCTCTCTGCTGCCTGTCTTTATATCAGGTCTCAGTGGTCCACATCTCTCCTCTCTGCTGTCTGTCTTTATATCAGGTCTCAGTGGTCCACATCTCTCCTCTCTGCTGTCTGTCTTTATATCAGGTCTCAGTGGTCCACATCTCTCCTCTCTGCTGCCTGTCTTTATATCAGGTCTCAGTGGTCCACATCTCTCCTCTCTGCTGCCTGTCTTTATATCAGGTCTCAGTGGTCCACATCTCTCCTCTCTGCTGTCTGTCTTTATATCAGGTCTCAGTGGTCCACATCTCTCCTCTCTGCTGTCTGTCTTTATATCAGGTCTCAGTGGTCCACAACTCTCCCTGCTGCCTGTCTTTATATCAGGTCTCAGTGGTCCACATCTCTCCTCTCTGCTGCCTGTCTTTATATCAGGTCTCAGTGGTCCACATCTCTCCTCTCTGCTGTCTGTCTTTATATCAGGTCTCAGTGGTCCACATCTCTCCTCTCTGCTGCCTGTCTTTATATCAGGTCTCAGTGGTCCACATCTCTCCTCTCTGCTGCCTGTCTTTATATCAGGTCTCAGTGGTCCACATCTCTCCTCTCTGCTGCCTGTCTTTATATCAGGTCTCAGTGGTCCACATGTCTCCTCTCTGCTGCCTGTCTTTATATCAGGTCTCAGTGATCCACATCTCTCCTCTCTGCTGCCTGTCTTTATATCAGGTCTCAGTGGTCCACATCTCTCCTCTCTGCTGCCTGTCTTTATATCAGGTCTCAGTGGTCCACATCTCTCCTCCCTGCTGCCTGTCTTTATATCAGGTCTCAGTGGTCCACATCTCTCCTCTCTGCTGCCTGTCTTTATATCAGGTCTCAGTGGTCCACATCTCTCCTCTCTGCTGCCTGTCTTTATATCAGGTCTCAGTGGTCCACATCTCTCCTCCCTGCTGCCTGTCTTTATATCAGGTCTCAGTGGTCCACATCTCTCCTCTCTGCTGCCTGTCTTTATATCAGGTCTCAGTGGTCCACAACTCTCCCTGCTGCCTGTCTTTATATCAGGTCTCAGTGGTCCACATCTCTCCTCTCTGCTGCCTGTCTTTATATCAGGTCTCAGTGGTCCACATCTCTCCTCTCTGCTGCCTGTCTTTATATCAGGTCTCAGTGGTCCACATCTCTGCTCTCTGCTGCCTGTCTTTATATCAGGTCTCAGTGGTCCACATCTCTCCTCTCTGCTGCCTGTCTTTATATCAGGTCTCAGTGGTCCACATCTCTCCTCTCTGCTGTCTGTCTTTATATCAGGTCTCAGTGGTCCACATCTCTCCTCTCTGCTGTCTGTCTTTATATCAGGTCTCAGTGGTCCACATCTCTCCTCTCTGCTGCCTGTCTTTATATCAGGTCTCAGTGGTCCACATCTCTCCTCCCTGCTGTCTGTCTTTATATCAGGTCTCAGTGGTCCACATCTCTCCTCTCTGCTGCCTGTCTTTATATCAGGTCTCAGTGGTCCACATCTCTCCTCTCTGCTGTCTGTCTTTATATCAGGTCTCAGTGGTCCACATCTCTCCTCTCTGCTGTCTGTCTTTATATCAGGTCTCAGTGGTCCACATCTCTCCTCTCTGCTGCCTGTCTTTATATCAGGTCTCAGTGGTCCACATCTCTCCTCTCTGCTGCCTGTCTTTATATCAGGTCTCAGTGGTCCACATCTCTCCTCTCTGCTGTCTGTCTTTATATCAGGTCTCAGTGGTCCACATCTCTCCTCTCTGCTGTCTGTCTTTATATCAGGTCTCAGTGGTCCACAACTCTCCCTGCTGCCTGTCTTTATATCAGGTCTCAGTGGTCCACATCTCTCCTCTCTGCTGCCTGTCTTTATATCAGGTCTCAGTGGTCCACATCTCTCCTCTCTGCTGTCTGTCTTTATATCAGGTCTCAGTGGTCCACATCTCTCCTCTCTGCTGCCTGTCTTTATATCAG
This sequence comes from Poromitra crassiceps, assembly GCF_964638095.1. Taxonomy (NCBI): domain Eukaryota; kingdom Metazoa; phylum Chordata; class Actinopteri; order Beryciformes; family Melamphaidae; genus Poromitra; species Poromitra crassiceps. The sequence continues at coordinate 15,971,607 of NC_139641.1, forward strand.
GTCTCAGTGGTCCACATCTCTCCTCTCTGCTGCCTGTCTTTATATCAGGTCTCAGTGGTCCACATCTCTCCTCTCTGCTGCCTGTCTTTATATCAGGTCTCAGTGGTCCACATGTCTCCTCTCTGCTGCCTGTCTTTATATCAGGTCTCAGTGATCCACATCTCTCCTCTCTGCTGCCTGTCTTTATATCAGGTCTCAGTGGTCCACATCTCTCCTCTCTGCTGCCTGTCTTTATATCAGGTCTCAGTGGTCCACATCTCTCCTCCCTGCTGCCTGTCTTTATATCAGGTCTCAGTGGTCCACATCTCTCCTCTCTGCTGCCTGTCTTTATATCAGGTCTCAGTGGTCCACATCTCTCCTCTCTGCTGCCTGTCTTTATATCAGGTCTCAGTGGTCCACATCTCTCCTCCCTGCTGCCTGTCTTTATATCAGGTCTCAGTGGTCCACATCTCTCCTCTCTGCTGCCTGTCTTTATATCAGGTCTCAGTGGTCCACATCTCTCCTCCCTGCTGCCTGTCTTTATATCAGGTCTCAGTGGTCCACATCTCTCCTCTCTGCTGCCTGTCTTTATATCAGGTCTCAGTGGTCCACAGCTCTCCTCTCTGCTGCCTGTCTTTATATCAGGTCTCAGTGGTCCACATCTCTCCTCCCTGCTGCCTGTCTTTATATCAGGTCTCAGTGGTCCACATCTCTCCTCCCTGCTGTCTGTCTTTATATCAGGTCTCAGTGGTCCACATCTCTCCTCCCTGCTGCCTGTCTTTATATCAGGTCTCAGTGGTCCACATCTCTCCTCCCTGCTGCCTGTCTTTATATCAGGTCTCAGTGGTCCACATCTCTCCTCCCTGCTGCCTGTCTTTATATCAGGTCTCAGTGGTCCACATCTCTCCTCCCTGCTGCCTGTCTTTATATCAGGTCTCAGTGGTCCACATCTCTCCTCTCTGCTGTCTGTCTTTATATCAGGTCTCAGTGGTCCACATCTCTCCTCTCTGCTGTCTGTCTTTATATCAGGTCTCAGTGGTCCACATCTCTCCTCCCTGCTGCCTGTCTTTATATCAGGTCTCAGTGGTCCACATCTCTCCTCTCTGCTGCCTGTCTTTATATCAGGTCTCAGTGATCCACATCTCTCCTCCCTGCTGCCTGTCTTTATATCAGGTCTCAGTGGTCCACATCTCTCCTCTCTGCTGCCTGTCTTTATATCAGGTCTCAGTGGTCCACATCTCTCCTCTCTGCTGCCTGTCTTTATATCAGGTCTCAGTGGTCCACATCTCTCCTCCCTGCTGCCTGTCTTTATATCAGGTCTCAGTGGTCCACATCTCTCCTCCCTGCTGCCTGTCTTTATATCAGGTCTCAGTGGTCCACATCTCTCCTCCCTGCTGTCTGTCTTTATATCAGGTCTCAGTGGTCCACATCTCTCCTCTCTGCTGCCTGTCTTTATATCAGGTCTCAGTGGTCCACATCTCTCCTCCCTGCTGTCTGTCTTTATATCAGGTCTCAGTGGTCCACATCTCTCCTCCCTGCTGCCTGTCTTTATATCAGGTCTCAGTGGTCCACATCTCTCCTCTCTGCTGCCTGTCTTTATATCAGGTCTCAGTGGTCCACATCTCTCCTCTCTGCTGTCTGTCTTTATATCAGGTCTCAGTGGTCCACATCTCTCCTCTCTGCTGCCTGTCTTTATATCAGGTCTCAATGGTCCACATCTCTCCTCTCTGCTGCCTGTCTTTATATCAGGTCTCAGTGGTCCACATCTCTCCTCCCTGCTGTCTGTCTTTATATCAGGTCTCAATGGTCCACATCTCTCCTCCCTGCTGTCTGTCTTTATATCAGGTCTCAGTGGTCCACATCTCTCCTCCCTGCTGTCTGTCTTTATATCAGGTCTCAATGGTCCACATCTCTCCTCCCTGCTGTCTGTCTTTATATCAGGTCTCAGTGGTCCACATCTCTCCTCTCTGCTGCCTGTCTTTATATCAGGTCTCAATGGTCCACATCTCTCCTCCCTGCTGTCTGTCTTTATATCGGGTCTCAGTGGTCCACATCTCTCCTCCCTGCTGCCTGTCTTTATATCAGGTCTCAGTGGTCCACATCTCTCCTCTCTGCTGCCTGTCTTTATATCAGGTCTCAGTGGTCCACATCTCTCCTCTCTGCTGCCTGTCTTTATATCAGGTCTCAGTGGTCCACATCTCTCCTCCCTGCTGCCTGTCTTTATATCAGGTCTCAGTGGTCCACATCTCTCCTCCCTGCTGCCTGTCTTTATATCAGGTCTCAGTGGTCCACATCTCTCCTCCCTGCTGCCTGTCTTTATATCAGGTCTCAGTGGTCCACATCTCTCCTCTCTGCTGCCTGTCTTTATATCAGGTCTCAGTGGTCCACATCTCTCCTCCCTGCTGCCTGTCTTTATATCAGGTCTCAGTGGTCCACATCTCTCCTCTCTGCTGCCTGTCTTTATATCAGGTCTCAGTGGTCCACATCTCTCCTCTCTGCTGCCTGTCTTTATATCAGGTCTCAGTGGTCCACATCTCTCCTCTCTGCTGCCTGTCTTTATATCAGGTCTCAGTGGTCCACATCTCTCCTCTCTGCTGCCTGTCTTTATATCAGGTCTCAGTGGTCCACATCTCTCCTCTCTGCTGCCTGTCTTTATATCAGGTCTCAGTGGTCCACATCTCTCCTCTCTGCTGCCTGTCTTTATATCAGGTCTCAGTGGTCCACATCTCTCCTCTCTGCTGCCTGTCTTTATATCAGGTCTCAGTGGTCCACATCTCTCCTCCCTGCTGTCTGTCTTTATATCAGGTCTCAGTGGTCCACATCTCTCCTCTCTGCTGCCTGTCTTTATATCAGGTCTCAGTGGTCCACATCTCTCCTCTCTGCTGTCTGTCTTTATATCAGGTCTCAGTGGTCCACATCTCTCCTCCCTGCTGCCTGTCTTTATATCAGGTCTCAGTGGTCCACATCTCTCCTCTCTGCTGCCTGTCTTTATATCAGGTCTCAGTGGTCCACATCTCTCCTCTCTGCTGCCTGTCTTTATATCAGGTCTCAGTGGTCCACATCTCTCCTCTCTGCTGTCTGTCTTTATATCAGGTCTCAGTGGTCCACATCTCTCCTCCCTGCTGCCTGTCTTTATATCAGGTCTCAGTGGTCCACATCTCTCCTCTCTGCTGCCTGTCTTTATATCAGGTCTCAGTGGTCCACATCTCTCCTCTCTGCTGCCTGTCTTTATATCAGGTCTCAGTGGTCCACAACTCTCCCTGCTGCCTGTCTTTATATCAGGTCTCAGTGGTCCACATCTCTCCTCTCTGCTGCCTGTCTTTATATCAGGTCTCAGTGGTCCACATCTCTCCTCTCTGCTGCCTGTCTTTATATCAGGTCTCAGTGGTCCACATCTCTCCTCCCTGCTGTCTGTCTTTATATCAGGTCTCAGTGGTCCACATCTCTCCTCCCTGCTGTCTGTCTTTATATCAGGTCTCAGTGGTCCACATCTCTCCTCTCTGCTGTCTGTCTTTATATCAGGTCTCAGTGGTCCACATCTCTCCTCCCTGCTGTCTGTCTTTATATCAGGTCTCAGTGGTCCACATCTCTCCTCCCTGCTGTCTGTCTTTATATCAGGTCTCAGTGGTCCACATCTCTGCTGTCTGTCTTTATATCAGGTCTCAGTGGTCCACATCTCTCCTCCCTGCTGCCTGTCTTTATATCAGGTCTCAGTGGTCCACATCTCTCCTCTCTGCTGCCTGTCTTTATATCAGGTCTCAGTGGTCCACATCTCTCCTCCCTGCTGCCTGTCTTTATATCAGGTCTCAGTGGTCCACATCTCTCCTCTCTGCTGCCTGTCTTTATATCAGGTCTCAGTGGTCCACATCTCTCCTCTCTGCTGCCTGTCTTTATATCAGGTCTCAGTGGTCCACATCTCTCCTCCCTGCTGCCTGTCTTTATATCAGGTCTCAGTGGTCCACATCTCTCCTCCCTGCTGCCTGTCTTTATATCAGGTCTCAGTGGTCCACATCTCTCCTCTCTGCTGCCTGTCTTTATATCAGGTCTCAGTGGTCCACATCTCTCCTCTCTGCTGCCTGTCTTTATATCAGGTCTCAGTGGTCCACAGCTCTCCTCTCTGCTGTCTGTCTTTATATCAGGTCTCAGTGGTCCACATCTCTCCTCTCTGCTGTCTGTCTTTATATCAGGTCTCAGTGGTCCACATCTCTCCTCTCTGCTGTCTGTCTTTATATCAGGTCTCAGTGGTCCACATCTCTCCTCTCTGCTGTCTGTCTTTATATCAGGTCTCAGTGGTCCACATCTCTCCTCTCTGCTGCCTGTCTTTATATCAGGTCTCAGTGGTCCACAACAAACAACAAACTCAAACAACAAACTCTCTCTGCTGCCTGTCTTTTTCTTGGGTTGGGCCGGATTGCCCGCATAATTGTCTGCATCACATCTGCCACATCTCTACAATTTTTTTTACTTTGTTTATGGTTATGTATAGCTTATATCTATAGCTAAGAGATATATATATATATATATACACATACACATACACATATATACACATTACACACACACACACACACACACACACACACACACACACACACACACACACACACACACATATATATATATATATATATATATGTAAGGGATAATGTATAGTGAGCCGGTGATTACTGGGGAAATAATGACCGACAGGTGATGATTGAGCCCGACGCGCAGCGGAGGGCTTAATGATTCACCTGAAGGTCATTATTTCCAGTAATCACCGCCTCAATATACATTATCCCGCTTAGAACACGGCTTACAACTAAATCATTCAATAATCTGACAAAAATAATTATTCAAATAGATTTTTTAATAGCGTTTTCAACGACAAAGCGGTTTCATTCGTAATTGGCACACAAGACACCACAGCTGCAACTGGTTGGCCTAATTAGTAGTGTCTGCTGACAAAAAGCTCTTATCAACTGATTAATCCAGGTGTGGCAGAGCAGCGGTCGGTTGTCGAGAAATAATGACCGGTGAATCTTGTTGATTGACCAATCAGAATCGAGTATTCAAGAGAGCCGTGTTCTAAATATATATATACTGTATACTGTATACTGTATACATATAACTGTATGGTGATGGTGATATTTCTGTTTCTGTTTGTAATCTGTTTAGTATGCTGTTATATTTCTCTTTCTGTTTGTAATCTGTTTAATATGCTGTTCTCGTCCGTGCTTTTAACCAGACGGTTGATAATTGTCTTCTCAGGCTCCACCAGACTTTATGATCCTCCATTATCACATATGATGAGCCTATTGCCTTTTAATGAGATTTTATGAAAGGCCTTCGATTAAAAAATGACTCAAAACAAAGATGAAAAGGACTGTAATTAGTCATTGAATCCAGTCAATTTAATAACTCTTTCTGTTGTAAAAAAAATACCCTTTTCCTTGAATGTCATAGAGATCTTTTTTCTGGTCCAGAAATGTCACATCCAAAATGGATGATTTCTGACTTTACCAAGGTCATAGCCAGGTCAAGCACTGAATGTTAGGAGTTGAGATGCTACAGGGGTTAATGAATGTAGGGATATATTTGTTAAAATGTCTTTACTTGTAAAAATTTAGATACGTCATGAAAATAATTTGAACAGTAATACATTACATACATTACGTCATTTGGCAGACGCTTTTATCCAAAGCGACTTACAATATCACATTTTTGTCAGCAATAGAGCAATCAACTATGCAACACAGTCTATAACAACTACAACTTTTGAAGGAACAGTGGTACAAGTTTAGTTTAGGTTAGTATTTTTTTTTTTTTTTTTTTTAAGAGAGAAAGAAGTTAGTTCTTGAAGGGCCCAGATGGAGCCTGAAAAGGTGTGTCTTTAGTCTTTTCCGAAAGATCGGCAGTGATTCGGCCGTCCTGACCGAAGGTGGAAGCTCGTTCCACCATTGAGGTGCCAGGGACGAGAAGAGTCACAAACGGGATGAGCGACTTTTGAGCCCCCGTAGTGAAGAAGGGGCGAGGCGTCCTGCACTGGTGGAGGAGCGGAGGGAACGGTGAGAGATTTGGAGCCTGACCATAGATTGTAAGTACAGGGGAGCTGTCTGGTGTACTGCCCTGTAGGCCAGTACCAGTGTTTTGAATTGAATGCGTGCCGTGATGGGAAGCCAGCATAGGTGTAGTCCCGGCAGAACGCGTGGGAACGGCGTTCCCATACTTCTCCAAGCAGTGTTTTGTGTCTGTCAACGTGTGTGTGTATGTGGAGCCAATAAAACGAGTGAATCTGGACAAAGTTGTCATTCGTCTATATTTAAGGTGGGCTGAATGATTCACATGGCATCAACTCGTGGCTTGAAGGAAGAAGGAAACATTCCACCTTAACTAATATTTAAGTTGGGCTGAATGATTCACATGGTATCAACTCGTGGCTTGAAGGAAGAGGGAAACACTCCACCGGTCCACCTTAACTAGCTAGTAGTGGCATTTTCAGCATCAAAATGTTTTTTTTCTCCCAGTACCTGACGAGATAACAAGTAAAGATGAAAAGGCAGCCAAACATCCTTTCATTTTTCGGACCAGTTGCGAAAAAGGTACGTTTACAATCATTTAGAAACAATGTTAAAAGCTGTTTTGGCAATCATATCGTTCCTAACAGTAAATGGGTGGGCCAAATCAGCTACACACGGAAGCACACCGGTCCGGTTTCTCAGTTTGTGCACATGCGCAAGCGGTGTACATTTTACTATGGAGTGCACGTTACATTACCGAGATTTATTTTCAATTAACGCTAATCAAAAGTTAGCGTTAATCACCAGATTGCAATTTGCATCGCCAGAATTCACCACAAAATGGTAAGTTACTTGCTAAAAATGCCAGCCGCCGTGCTAAATGATCAATTATGCAGCCTTGTGCAACTTGTGTGATGCTTGAGACTTGTTTAGCTTAGCTGTTTGTGATAACTGACTCTGTCATGGGCTACTTCTGCAGTGTCTAGAGGACACAATAAATTATGTGTGTGTGTCAGTGTAGTCGTGTGTGTGCGTGCGGGGGGACCTGTGCGTGTGCTGGGGGAGGGGGGTGTTCCGCAAATAGGTGCGTTCCCTCACTTCTCAAGATAGCACTACACCTCTGGAAGCCAGTGAAGGTCCCGGAAGAGGGGAGTGACATGAGAGAATTTGGGTTGATTGAATACCAGACAGGCTGCAGCGTTCTGAATGAGCTGAAGCGGTCGGATGGCTGCAGCAGGTAGACCAGCCAGAAGAACATTGCAGTAGTCCAGGCGAGAGATGACCAGTGACTGGACCAGGAGTTGTGTTGCTTCCCTTGTGAGAAACGGATGGATTTTGCGGATGTTGTACAGAGAGAACCTACAGGAGCGGGCAGTTGCTGCGATGTAGGCTGAGTTGGACAGCTGATTGTCAAGGATCACTCCAAGGTTCTTAGCTGTTTGAGAGGGAAACACCATAGTGTTGTCAATGGATATGGAAAGGTCGGTGAGGGGACAGTCTTTCCCGGGGAGGAAGAGTAGCTCTGTCTTACCAAGATTCAGCTTGAGATGGTGGGCTGACATCCAAGCACCAATGTCTTTGAGGCATGCAGCGATACGTGCCTCGATTTGGGTGTCTGAGGGGGGGAAAGAGAGGTAGAGCTGAGTGTCGTCAGCATAGCAGTGGTAAGAGAAGCCATGAGATGAGATCACATGGCCAAGAGATCTGATATAGAGAAGGAATAGCAAGGGGCCCAGGACTGAGCCCTGGGGCACACCTGTGCTAAGAGTACAGGATCTGGATAGAGATCCTCACCATAGAACCTGGTATGAGCAGTTAGAGAGATAGGAGGCAAACCAGGAGAGTGCAGATCCTGAGATGCCTAGATCAGAGAGAGTAGAGAGAAGAACCTGGTACTGTATCAAAAGCTGCAGACAAGTCAAGGAGGACAAGGACAGAGGAGAGGGATGAGGCCTTAGCAGTGTGTAGGGCCTCAGTGACTGAAAGGAGAGCCGTCTCAGTAGAGTGAGAAGCCTTGAAGCCAGATTGTAGAGGATCCAGTAGGTCATTCTGGAAGAGATAGAGAGAAAGTTGTTCGGAAGCTGCCCGTTCAAGGGTTTTGGAAATGAATGAGAGAAGAGAGACAGGTCGGTAGTTCTGGATGGCAGTAGGGTCAAGGGAGGGTTTTTTAAGGAGTGGCTTGACTCTAGCAGTAATAATTCGTATAACTAACTATGCAGTCCTCAAATGAGAAAGAGCCATGGCTGTGGACCAGCCAGCTTTCTCACATTGTTTGGTATTTGTTGTAGAAAATATAAGTTCCATTGGCATTTCCTAATCAATAAGCTATAATTGCATACACATAATTAATGCTATGGGTTATTAGTCATAAGACATCTCACAAATGCATATTTGCACTATGCAGAGACACATAACTAGCTTATCAAGCAGGAGATTTCTCCACTTTGCTCTGGCCTTCAGAGGGCTCAGCATGACAATGGCCATGAGACAGGAACACTTGCTGATACAGACAGGAGCCCTGTAGGCTTCAAGTCAGGTCATCACCCCTCCTCTCTCTGTTTCTCTCTGCCTTCCTTTGCCTATAAAGCATATGTCAAACTGTCAGTCATCACTGAATATTTGGACTCTGTATGACATATCAGATGTATACATTGAGATTCAGTCACTTCTATAAATACAGTTTATAGGAGAATGTATGGTATTAAATATACTTTTATAAGACATCTTTCTGAACTCCTGGTTTCAATTTCATTTGGTTTATATCAGCTGGTATATATACATTATATTGCAGATGAGGAGTGGTGAAATTCCATTCTATAACAGTATTCATCCTCTGGTAGCTGCTGTCTGTTGCAATGATGTCATTATCCCAAAGCACAGCATGGGCAAATTCTAAAAGAAATAACGGACAATCCTTTTCAGTGAGCGGTTGGTATGTGGAACAGAGTCACTGTACCGTGACTCCACAGCTATAATGCTGAATCATCTCAAAATGCATCCGGCTATTTGTACAACCAAGAAATACGGACCAAGCTAAACTAGCACGACAACATTTATACTGCTGCACTTTATCTTTATCTTTATCTTTATTGTTTATTGAAGCAGGGACAGTACACAATAAATATATTGCACCAGAGATAGCTAAAAGCTCATTTGCATCTGTAGTCCCTGGGCACACAGAGTCCTGTGCGCACACAGTACATATCAAATACAGCAATTCAAAGAAAATCCTAATGTCTAAACAATCAAGAAACATGACAAAAAATGATACTTACTATTAGCAAGATACAACATATACAATGTGCATAACAGTAAAGATAGAACATATAGAGGTAGATAGCAATCCACTAAAATCACACATTAGCAAATGAGGTGATGGTGAAAAATAAATAATGTCATAGCACCACTGAGGTGGTATAACCTTTACACTCGACTGTCTCTGTGCACTACAGCTTATAACAGATGATTATTTTACATAGCAAAATGTGGTGGCTGGGTAGGAGACTGAGTACAGCTAAAGAGCACTGTGGCAGACGAATAAAGGGTTACTCACCTGAAACTACCATAAGTAAGCCATAGCTAAACCAGCTATTGAGATAATTATATTTCATTTTTGAAATGTAACAGGCTGTAAAATGAAAACCACTAAAATCGTTGTATTACTAAAAGGTCAGTGGCTTAATATGGCATAGTCACATTTGATAACTTAACATAATGTATGCAAAAGAGTTAACATGGAGCAGTGGAGCGAGCAATCGACCATGCACACACAGGTGATATTGGTGTCTAGTTACAGTTAATTGTTAATTGTACAGTTAATTGTTAATTGTACAGTTAATTGTTAATTGTACAGTTAATTGTTAATTGTACAGTTAATTGTTAATTGTACCGGCATCCGGCGGGTAGCGCAGCAGTAGATTCCCTATACAGAACCAACACGAGGGTCGCACGTTCGAGCCCCCATTACCTCCTGCTTGGTTGGGGCGTCAATACAGGTACAATTGGCCACGTCTGCATGTGGGAAGCTGGATTAAGGGTATGTGTCCTGGTCGCTGCACTAGCGCCTCCTCTGGTCGGTCGGGGGCGCCTGTTCCTGGGGGAGGGGAACTGGGGGGAATAGCGTGATCCTCCCACATGAAACTCCCCGCTGTCAGGTGAAAAGCGGCTGTCGACTTGCACATGTATCGGAGGAAGCATGTGCTAGTCTACGGCTCTCCCCCAGATTGGCAGATGGGGTGGAGCAACGACCGGGACAGCAGGGGGGAATTGGCCAATTGGGGACCAAACGTGGGGGGGGGGAACTCTGTGTAGTCCAATCACAATGTAACAGGAGTCAGGACATAAAAAAAAACATGTAGACAACACCAGGTACCACTCTTGGTTTGATAAGAGAAAGGAAAATTATAAAATATTTTAGGATGGTAATATGTCTGAGGAGATTATGTCTTACACTGGAGTTGGCACAGATTCTTTGGGATATGACTCTGTAAATGTCGAGCTATAGACACAGAGTTTGAAGAAAGAGGATAGAGGTTACAGTGAAATTAGAGGTCTTCGGTTTGAGTAGTGATTTGGCTGCTATTCTGGCAGAATTATTAGGTGCTTTTGTGGCAGAATTATTACATTTGGTCCTCGGTTCACAGTCCTAGCCATTACTGTTTTTACTATCTGTTCAATACCTGCCACCTTCAAAAAATACCCACTGCAATTAGAGACTGTGAATAACATAAAGTGGCAACTTCCTCTTTTATGATCTGATCAGGATCAAAACGCGCCCGTGCTCATTCTGCACTCTAACCGCAGCTTGAAGTCATACAAGTGCTGTGAAAGTAAGCAGAGTGTCTGCACTCTGCACAAAACACAAACAGCAGACACAAAGTACCGTAAGCAGATTGTAGGGGTGTCAAAAATAATCGATTATAAGATGCATCGCGATGCGGACGTGCACGATTCTGCATCGATTCACAAATGTCAAAAATCGATTATAAAAAATAAATCCGAAAATAATCAAAAAATAATGGAAGTACATGCAGTTGTTTATTTTAATTGTGGATCGTAATACAATGCAATTCCAAATGCACTTTTATTTTAAAAGTAGCCACACAGTGAGAAAAAAGAAAGTGAGAAAAAAGAAATCATGTATTGGGGAAAAAAAGTGATGCATCGATTTAAGATGCATCGAGATGCATCGATAATCGTAATCGAATCGTAGCCCTCTGAATCGTAATCGGATCGTGAGGCCAGTGAAGATTCACAGCCCTAGCAGATTGTCTGCACAAAACAGAAACAGCGGAGACGAGCTGGTATCACGGTGTCGTGGGCCCCTCTTCCCCTGTGTTTGTCTGTAATGCAGCGTCCCTCAGAGGAGCACTAACACTCCCAGGTTGTTACAACTAATGACTGCTGGGGCTTCTCCACTAGGAGCTGTCTGACAGCGTTTGCTCAGACATTCATATTGCAGGATGAGAACTTGACTGATGTTGTACGAGGAGATAACCACATGTGCTGAAGATCTGTGCCGCACAAGCGTGAACACTAGGGGTGGGGGGGAAAATCGATACACCATAGTATCGCGATATTTTGCGTGACGATATTGTATCGATATTTGGACGCCAAGTATCGATATTGCAAAAAATAAATAAAAAGAATGCTGCTATAAACTTGAGTTCCAAGGCCAGCAGTAAACAAACGGTAGCATATTTTCATTTTGTTTCAACAGTAACAGTTTTGTCATAACGGTAATTTACAAATTCCCCAGTTACTGAATGGGCTGCACAAGATGTTTTGTGTAAGTGAAGTGAAGTTGCATTGTTCAAAAACGACCTAAGTACAGTAGTCCACACACACATCCAGTTAAGGTGGACTGTAAGTAGACTGTAACAAACAGTTCAGTTTGTCAGGTGCATGCAACTATGACATGACTTTATGAAAGTTGTTGGTCTGTCTACTTGACAATGTTGCTGCAATAAAATGGTTGAAGTCAGATGTACAGACTGAAAAATTGTTCTTATAGAAACCAGATGTTGACAAAGTTTTCCTTTAGGGACATCATTTGCAGTTGAAAAAGTAAGAAATCGCAATATATCGAAATATGGCAATATTCAATATATCGCAATATTCAATATATCGCAATATCGGCGATATCGCAATATCGCAATACTATCGTATCGTGACTCAAGTATCGTTTTAGTATCGTATCGTGGGCATCTGGTGATTCCCACCCCTAGTGAATACACACAGCACAACCGCCCATTCACGTAGCTCGTATGCTGACTTATCTCGGCACTGATTGTTATACTGTGAGGAACCACAAGAGGCACTGTTGTCAGGCCGATCAGCTGTTTTCCCCTTCGGGTCAGTTGATGTGCGTTTAGAGGCGATGCCATAAACAGAATTGTGGAACCCCTGCATCAGTTTTATTATGACAGCACAATTATGAAGTTAGGGCTCCCACTGCTGTGTGGGCTGCTTCCTCGTCACCTTGCTGAGGGCCATGCGCTCTGCAGGGAGCAATAGAAAAGGCCCATAATCATAATTTCAGAGGAAACTCATATTCTTTTTATACCCTTTTGCTTATGATGTTTTTCATTGCATTGAAAACAGGGACTTTCGGAAAGCAACTTGTGGGAAACATTATGTTTAAAAGACTTTCCCGTGAGCATGATTCCTGTAGGGAGGCACAGCGTTCTCTTTGAGGTGGCAGGGACAGTCTGTGACGCACAGCTGGGTGCCCCCCTAGGGGTGGGGGAAAAAATCGATACACCATAGTATCGCGATATTTTGCCTGACGATATTGTATCGATATTTGGACGTCAAGTATCGTTTTTTTTTTTTTTTTTTTTTGCAGGCCATGCCATGCCAGGCCACCGGGCATCTGCCCGAAGCGTCTGATGTGCAGTGGCATATTGAGTCCAGAGAAGCTTAATAATGTAGCCTACATGTGGGGCAAAAACAAAACAAAACAAAAAAACACTGCATGTTTTACTTCCGGTGAGGTCAAGGAAAAGGTAGGAAAAGGAGTTAGACAATATATCGAAATATCGCAATGTTCAATATATCGCAATATTCAATATATCGCAATATTCAAAATATCGCAATACTATCGTATCGTGACTCAAGTATCGTTTTAGTATCGTATCGTGGGCATCTGGTGATGCACAGCTGGGTGTCTCTTACAGCAGGGACAGTCTGTGATGATGCACAGCTGGGTGCCCCGCCCCCTTACATGGCACATCGCTTAAACCTAATTTGTTTGAAGCCTCTTTGGGAGCGGAGGAGTCACACACACACACACACGCACGCACACACACACACACACACACACACACACACACACACACACACACACACACACACACACATACACACACACACACACACACACACTCACACACACACACTCTCTGTTGTAGACAATATAAGTTCCATTGGCATTTCCTAATCAATAAGCTAATAATTGCATACGCATAATTAACGCTATGAGTTACCATGACATGACATCTCACACATATAGATTCACCCCAGTGGCAGAAGTGAGGACTTCTCTCTTTTGCTGAGACCTTGGGCAGTGCATCGTGTCCCATAACAACTGATAACAGTCTCCAGGTCAGACTGCACGACGCACACACATTTATCCCATTCCTCTCCCCCCTCTTTTCCTCAGCCTCCCTGAGTATAAAGCGTCTGTTAAACTGTCAGTCATGGCTGAATATTTGGACTCTGTACATTGATCAGATGGTACATTGAGATTCAGTCCTTCTATAATGCAGTTTATAGGAGAATGTTATGGCTTTAAATAATACTTTTATAAGACATCTTTCTGGACTCCGGGTTTCAATTAATTTGGTTTATATTAGCTGTTGTATATATTATATTGCGGATGAGGAGTGGTAAATTCTATTCTATAACTCTCTCTCTCTAACTCTCTCTCTCTCTCTCTCTCTCTCTCCATTTCATTGGTCGTAGGCTTTGCTTGAACTTGTGTAACTTCTTTTTAAAATGCAGCCTTCCTGAGTTCATTGAGGGCTGTAGTGTGTCAGGCTCAGTGGCTCAGTCGTGTGATATTGAGAATGATATGATGACATGGCAGCTCTCCTCCTGAACCCTGCTTTGCTGCATTATGAATGCACACTGCAAACAGACTGTTGGAGTATCAATGCTAGACTCAGATTTGGACCGGGCGGTGCTGTTCTCCATAGGGATGGGGCCGATCCGATCCAATATCGGTATTGGGTGCCGATATTGGCACTAATTCACGGATCGGATCGGATCGGATTGAGAGAGAAAAATCCGATCCAATTTCTTTTCTTTTTTTTCTTTTTTTTGCAATTCCAGCGCTGGCCGTAATTTGCCCATGTATAATAGTATCCTTCTTTGCCTTGTATATTTTCTTAATTTTGTCTGCTTTCTGCAAGGTATAAAGAAAAAAAAAAAAAAGTTAATTGGCCAAATCTTTGTCTATACTGTATATTCAAGAAAAATATCGGTATCGGCATAATATCGGTATCGGCAGATATCCAAATTCAGGTATCGGAATCGGATCGGAAGTGAAAAAAGTGGATCGGTGCATCCCTAGTTCTCCAGAGAGGCAGTCTGTCTGTGCAGCCTGTCTGTCTGTGCAGCCTGTCTGTCTGTGCAGCCTGTCTGTCTGTGCAGCCTGTCTGTGCAGCCTGTCTGTCTGTGCAGCCTGTCTGTCTGTGCAGCCTGTCTGTCTGTGCAGCCTGTCTGTGCAGCCTGTCTGTGCAGCCTGTCTGTCTGTGCAGCCTGTCTGTGCAGCCTGTCTGTGCAGCCTGTCTGTGCAGCCTGTCTGTGCAGCAGGGGCAGTAGAACAGCAGCTTCTCTCCTGGCCTCTGCCTCATAGCCGGAGGCACAAAGCCTGCGGGCCAATTTCCATACTCAAATGTCTGTCAGTGTGTCAGAGTCCCAAGACACCACTATTATATATATATATTACTGCACTCTCCAGCACAGTAGAATGTGTCTCCTCCAGCCAAACTTCAGGTCCGAGTGAGACAAGTCTAAGGGTGTATTCACACCTGTAGGTCATTTGCTTTGTTTTCCGATTCAGGTACTTAATTGATACAATTGTTGCATTTGTGCCTTGGTTGTTAGGGTTGCTGTGAGACATGTGGATTTACGTGCGGATACTCGATGGCCAAGACATACTTGGTAAACCGGAATCTCGATAACTAGAACTGTGGAACTGTGGAACTGTGGAACTGTGGAACTGTGGAACTTGATAGCTGAGTCTGCAAGGTTCGAAGATGGGAACTGTTGCAGAGGGTTGTCGTGAGATTAGTCTATGAACAACTGCAGAGGACCTGCAGAGCAAACCCTTATAGGTCCCGAATATGACATCACCTTGTGTTATGACATCATCAGTGAGACCATCCGAGAGGCATGACATCATCACCGCCTGTGACATCATCAGTGATCTGTGACAACATAGTAGGAATGATGACATCATCCTAACATTGGTTCGTTTCTGTTCACACAGCCACAAATCAAACGGTCCAAATAGTATTGCCAAGCAAGGAGACACTCCGGTAGGCTAATAGCCTCTCAGGATGGAAAAAATAATTCCCAGAGATTTTCCTATATGATTATAAGAATGGTTTTGTTAGACCTACATTAGGCTACGTCGGGCGTGCCCCGTGCGAGGAGAGAGAGAGAGAGAAAGAAAGAGGGAGGGATCGGGAGAGAGAGAGAGAGGGAGAAAGTTATTTATTTATTTATTTATGTAGGCTATGTAGCCTACAGTATGTTAAGCCTATGTATTTATTTAGGCTATCAGGAATTTGGAGATAGAAGATCAAAGAAAACCATTGGTTCCGCGCTGTGCTGCCTTCACTACACACTGCAACAACATTGAAACTGAGCGTGGCATTCAAAATGAATTGAACGGTTGAATCCTGTATTCGCACACGTGCCCCTTATTGCGTTTTTACAATTCGCCCCGTTCTATTTTTTAGTAGCAAATGCGATCAAAATGATCGCACTGTCGAGCCCATAATAAAAGTTCTTTCAGAAATGCCCCAAAACTTGCAGCAGAACAGAACACAGCTAGCCAGCCAATTAGGGAGTCATCTTAACGATGTCTGCAGTGAAACACACGGGCCTATCTTTCTAATTGAATTAGGCGGGGAGCAGAATAAAGCAGATATTCCCTCCACATTCCTCAGAGCTTGATTACAGAAAGCATGGACTGTTAAACATTCCAATCTGCTGCTATGATGACAGGGCCAGATAGCCAAGATTCACTCGCCAAACACCCCCACGATTAATTAGGAAGCACGGGTGGACTAATCCTGTTTCCACCGGCTCACGCCACCGGGGGCAGAACACTTCAAAGAAGACGCAAGTTCCTCAGCTCCCACACTCACTCATGTGTATTGTTGGTATATTTGTATACTGTAATCATGATGTTTGCGGTGTGTGTGTGTGTGTGTGTGTGTGTGTGTGTGTGTGTGTGTGTGTGTGTGTGTGTGTGTGTGTGTGTGTGTGTGTGTGAGTGTGTGTGTGTTAGGGCTGTGAATCTTCACTGGCCTCACGATTCGATTATGATTCAGAGGGCTACGATTCGATTCGATTACGATTATCGATGCATCTTCAATCGATGCATCACTTTTTTCCCCCAATACATGATTTATTTTTTCTCACTTTCTTTTTTCTCACTGTGTGGCTACTTTTAAAATAAAAGTGCATTTGGAATTGCATTGTATTATGATCCATAATTAAAATAAACAACTGCATGTACTTCCATTATATTTTATTTGATTATTCTTTCTTTCTTTTTCTTTTTTTATAATCGATTTTTGACATTTGTGAATCGATGCAGAATCGTGCACGTCCGCATCGCGATGCATCTTATAATCGATTAATTTTGACACCCCTTGTGTGTGTGTGTGTGTGTGTGTGTGTGTGTGTGTGTGTGTGTGAGTGTGAGTGTGAGTGTGAGTGTGTGTGTGTGTGTGTGAGTGTGTGTGAGTGTGAGTGTGAGTGTGAGTGTGAGTGTGAGTGTGAGTGTGTGTGAGTATGTATGTGTGTGCGAGTGTGTGTGTGTGTGAGTGTGAGTGTGTGTGAGTGTGAGTGTGAGTGAGTATGTGTGTGTGTGTGTGTGTGTGTGTGTGTGACACCGACGACCCGGCACGGTTGTTATAACCATAGTTGGGCGCAGCTGTGAATCCCTGTCATGACGTCTTAACTAAGCGTGAAGCTTTAACAGAAGCCAGACGTGAACTCTGGACTGTCTGTTGAATCAGGTCCCCACATTGTGCTGGAGCTGTCCTTTCATACAACAGGCCATTCTTTGTCATTTGCTGACACACATGAGGAAATCCTCCATGTAGAGAGTAGTGAGTGTGTGCATGATCATGACGTAGTAGAATAGTAATACAGTCTAAGGGCCTGTGTCCACCTAGCGTCTTTTCCTCAGGTCCAGCGTCTTTTTTCTGTTGTTTCCAATGGGGGGAGAGCGTATGCGGGCGCACACGGACGTCTAGAGAAAGTGCGCTGCGCCCAGCGTCTATTTTCAGAGCGCTCCGGCGTTTTTGTGCGCCCGACTCCCAGCGCTTCCAGCTGAAAATATTTTAACTTTTCAGAAAGACGCTGGTGTCGGGTGCTGCATTTCTGGCAACTTAATCACGGAGAAACTATCGCAACAGAGACAGAAAGGCTCAAATGTGTGAGCAGCAGATTGACTAGACACTTGATATTTCTGGTGAGTGTTGAGCTAAATCACTGTATGTGTGTTGTTTGCTAATGTTAGCTGTCAGCTATCAAGCTACTACCGCACTGAACTAACGTTAGTTTCAGACTGCTTCCTTGTATATTGTGCGCTGGGATCAGCGCTCCCCAGCGCACTCCCAGCGTTTAACGGTCGTCCAGTCCTCACCAGCTACTTCAGGGCTCCTGCTGGGGTCTTGCCTCTTCATCCACAGCCACTGGCTACTCCTCTCTGCTGTCTCTGATGCAGCCTTGATGGCTTAAGCGCAGGTTCGCTTAGCCTCTGATTCCCAGTTCTCTGAGCGATCTGGTGGTAGATGTTGCCACAAAACCTCTGCACCCGACCTCCACAGGGCGAACTTCAGTGTTCCAGCCACGGTGTTGTGCTTCAGCAGCTATAGCTCGGCATAGCAGAGATGTTTTGGCTCATAAGCCTCGTCCACTGAGTCCTCCCAGGGTACAGTGAGCTCTATGATCAAGACTCTTCTGAGAGAAGGTGGAGCAGAGCACCAGATCAGGCCTGAGGGTGGTGGTGGTGGCAATCTCTGGTGGAAATGTGAGTTGCCGGCTAATGTCAACCAGCATCTTCCAATCGCGGGCCAAGCGTAGCTGGTCTCGCTCCAGTGGTATGGAGCTGCTCTTGGTTACCTTAGCCCCCTCCTGGACAAAGGCAGTTGTTTGTAGGCGGTTGGATGATGGTGGCCTCTCTGCTCCTCCTCTCTGCTCCTCCTCTCTGCTCCTCCTCTCTGCTCCTCCTCTCTCCTCCTCCTCTCTCCTCCTCCTCTCTACTCCTCCTCTCTCCTCCTCCTCTCTGCTCCTCTCTCCTCCTCCTCTCTGCTCCTTTCCTCTCTACTCCTCCTCTCTGCTCCTCCTCCTCTCTCCTCTCCTGCTCTCTCCTCCTCTCTACTCCTTCTCTCTCCTCCTCTCTGCTCCTCCTCTCTGCTCCTCCTCCTCTCTCCTCCTCCTCTCCTCCTCTCTCCTCCTCCTCTCTCCTCTCCTCCTCTCTCATCCTCCTCTCTACTCCTCCTCTCTCCTCTCCTCCTCTCTACTCCTCTCTGCTTCTCCTCTCTACTCCTCCTCTCTGCTCCTCCTCTCTACTCCTCCTCTCTCCTCCTCCTCTCTACTCCTCTCTACTCCTCCTCTCTACTCCTCCTCTCTACTCCTCCTCTCTCCTCTCTGCTCCTCCTCTCTGCTCCTCCTCTCTGCTCCTCCTCTCTCCTCCTCCTCTCTACTCCTCTCTACTCCTCCTCTCTACTCCTCCTCTCTCCTCCTCCTCTCTACTCCTCCTCTCTACTCCTCCTCTCTGCTCCTCCTCTCTACTCCTCCTCTCTCCTCCTCCTCTCTACTCCTCCTCTCTACTCCTCCTCTCTACTCCTCCTCTCTGCTCCTCCTCTCTCCTCCTCTCTGCTCCTCCTCTCTGCTCCTCCTCTCTACTCCTCCTCTCTCCTCCTCTCTCCTCCTCCTCTCTGCTCCTCCTCTCTCCTCCTCTCTGCTCCTCCTCTCTGCTCCTCCTCTCTGCTCCTCCTCTCTACTCCTCCTCTCTCCTCCTCTCTGCTCCTCCTCTCTGCTCCTCCTCTCTACTCCTCCTCTCTCCTCCTCTCTGCTCCTCCTCTCTACTCCTCCTCTCTACTCCTCCTCTCTACTCCTCCTCTCTACTCCTCCTCTCTCCTCTCTCCTCTCTGCTCCTCCTCTCTACTCCTCTCTACTCCTCCTCTCTACTCCTCCTCTCTCCTCCTCTCTACTCCTCCTCTCTACTCCTCCTCTCTACTCCTCTCTACTCCTCCTCTCTGCTCCTCCTCTCTGCTCCTCCTCTCTGCTCCTCCTCTCTACTCCTCCTCTCTGCTCCTCCTCTCTCCTCCTCCTCTCTGCTCCTCCTCTCTCCTCCTCCTCTCTCCTCCTCCTCTCTGCTCCTCCTCTCTCCTCCTCCTCTCTGCTCCTCCTCTCTACTCCTCCTCTCTCCTCCTCCTCTCTGCTCCTCCTCTCTCCTCCTCCTCTCTATTCCTCTCTACTCCTCCTCTCTACTCCTCCTCTCTCCTCCTCCTCTCTACTCCTCCTCTCTACTCCTCTCTACTCCTCCTCTCTCCTCCTCCTCTCTACTCCTCCTCTCTGCTCCTCCTCTCTATTCCTCCTCTCTCCTCCTCCTCTCTACTCCTCCTCTCTACTCCTCCTCTCTGCTCCTCCTCTCTGCTCCTCCTCTCTACTCCTCCTCTCTCCTCCTCCTCTCTGCTCCTCCTCTCTGCTCCTCCTCTCTGCTCCTCCTCTCTCCTCCTCCTCTCTCCTCCTCTCTGCTCCTCCTCTCTGCTCCTCCTCTCTGCTCCTCCTCTCTACTCCTCTCTCCTCCTCCTCTCTCCTCCTCTCTCCTCCTCCTCTCTCCTCCTCCTCCTGGGCTCATGAAGCCCTCCAGCAGGTCTCTGAACACACTGAGTGCCGCCTGCTCTCTCTTTGGCATTTGGTCCGAGCAGACCTCCAGCTCTCTCAGACGCAGCCAGCAGACCTCCAGCTCTCTCAGACGCAGCCAGCAGATGGCCCAGAAGCTTTGCTTTGCTTATTAGTAAGCCATCTACTTTGGGACTGATTCTATTTTTTGATTACAAAGTCAAGCAGAAGCATGGCTGCATTTTGGGAGGATGGCCGCTCACCACAGACTGTGGGAAGATAGGACTGTTGGAAAAGACTGAAAGTCTTGCACAATCTGTGGTCAAATCATAATTGAAAGCAGCTTAACTGAGGGATATTATTCAGAACTGCATGTATTCTGGTATTGCTGTGTAGAATATGCAGTGAACGGAAGTAAAACTACATATGTGAGGAAATTAGAGCCCGGCCGATATGTTGGCCGATATGCCGATATTTTTTTATTTTGTATTTTTTAAGTTATAGACAGCATGTTGTGTATATTTGATCTTTTTTCTTAATTCAAGTTATATTTTATATTTGTTCTATTTGTGTTTTTGTATTTCTAGTTATTTATAATTATTAAATCCCCAGTTCAGTTTACTGTTTCATTGCATTGATGTCATTTTGGACAATAAAGTTGATTGATAAGCTGTAAAATATCCTGCCTACATGACATATCTCAAGTCATGTCAAGTCATATCTTTGTCAAGTGTTTGATATTTGAAGGATCATTGCAAAAGAATTGTGTAATATAATGTGTATATATAATATTGTAAGAATATCGGCTGATATATCGATATCGGAATTTTTTTACTCCCTAAGGCTGGTTTCACACCGACGACCCACGCCTTGCCTTGCCTCAACCCACGCCTACGCCGAGCTGGGCGTGAACCTGTTACACGCTTTTGCGATCACACCGCACGCCTTTTGCACGCCGAACCTGGAGCCGAGTCACAAGCGCCTCTCCTCTCTCCCGACTGTATTTTTTCACGTGTTGTCCAGAATTGTCATGGGTAGCCTCTAGGTAAAATAAATCTGATATATTTAATGTTCTATTGATGCTGGATATGTATAACCAGGTCTGACTATAGTCGGACATTTTAGAGAGGTGATCTTGCAAGAATATGTGCTGGCACAACAACATTGTCCATCTTGCTTCTTCGGTCGCTATTCTCTCTCATGAAGATTTGTTTGCCGACAGGGAGAAAGCCCCACGTGATAGCCACCCGTCAATCTCTCTCTCGCGCTCTCTCTCTGCTCAATACTGTTGTAGAAACTCCATTTTATTTTGAAATTCAGTTGACTTTGCCAGTTCCCACGGATATTGTCGCGTTTTTCTTTCATGGCTTGACAGAAAAGCCTGCCTGCACGCGCCTTGTCGGCGTGAAAATAGAACTCTCGCCTATTCGATAAAATCGGCAAGGCACAGGCAAGGCGTGGGTACACGCAGGGTTCATGCTCAGGCGTCCGGTGTACACAGCCTCGTTGACTAAAACGGACGCCTATTAAAAAGCGTGGGTAAAGGCAAGGCATAGGCAAGGCTTGGGTCGCCGGTGTGAAACCAGCCTAATATCGGTATCAGCATCGGCCTCCAAAATCCAGTATCGGTCGGGCTCTAGAGGAAATATGAGTCTACTTATTTGCTGTCATTTGATCCACAAAAGTCGATGAGTAAATCCCAGGCATGTAACTGCTCTTCACTGAGAACCATCAGTTTGTGCTTCCAGTCAAGAAATGAAGCCTAGCTTTGTATTAGATTGTAATATATTGTATTCCATTGCCCTATTATCTGGTATACTACATATTTATTTCTGCTGTAAAGTTGGGAATTTTAACATGGGAGTATATGGGGATTTTACTCGCTTTTGCAGCTGGCCTCAAGTGGCCATTTAAGGAACTGCAGTTGTTGGCACTTTTGTGTCGGCTTAATTTTTCAGAATAGCTTGGCAAAAGGAAAAGAGGTACTTTCCAAACATGGCCACCGACCTCTTTTCCTTCCAAAAATACAGATTATGTGCATTTTGGATTAATATTTCATCGTGTGGTGAGTACCCGAAGCACAACATGTATTTTGGCGCAGTGAGATGTGTGTTTTGGCAGATTTTTAACAGCTGTACCATTAGTCTCCATTCTATGGCGATAATGACTAACTTCATGACTGTAGCTCAGTGTAAACTGAGCGGACAGTGCCGGTAAGGCATGGTGTATCTTGGTTATGTGGGGGGGATGTGGCAAATGAGCTAAACTTCCAAAAAAGTGGTGTATCCCTTTAACCCATTGATACCTGATGCAGCATTTGTGTGTGTATCCCTTTAAGACGGTCTTAAAGGGATACGCACACAAATGAGGGATATACACACAAATGCTGCATCAGGTATCAATGGGTTAAAAAATAAACTCAAAATGCTCAGCACCACCTGAGGTAGAGCCCAGGTGAAACCCACGGTTCTTCTTATGACTTAAAGGAGAATTTCGGTATTTTTGAACCTGGAGCCATTTCCTGGCATTAATTAAGATTTGGCCACTCACCTAGCGATGTCTGCGGCGTTTCTGGGCGTCCTAGCGTTGTTTTGAGATCAATATCGTCCAAGTCAGTGTAAAATGGAGTTGATTTGGGGCCAAGTGGAAGCCTGTATTTCCTGCATCTAAATAGCTATTTTTCTTCCCGTTTTCGCCAAATATCGCCGTAATCGGATCAGTCTACATCCAGCAGAGTAATATTTCACCCCAGGCTGTTTCCTGGAGTGCACAGGGATCCACTACAGGGATCAAATTACCTCAAACGTGATCTAGGTCACCAAGTCTCGTGAAGTCCCGCGATACTTTCCTGTCGACTGGCCAAATACAGGCAGGACGCTTTGCGGTCGTGGTTTTAGCGTAACCTATGTGGGGTTTGGCGTAACCTATGTGGGATTCGAAAGAACGAAGGTTATGCCAAACCCCACATAGGTTACGCTAAAACCACGACCGCAAAGCGTCCTGCCTGTATTTGGCCAGTCGACAGGAAAGTATCGCGGGACTTCACGAGACTTGGTGACCTAGATCACGTTTGAGGTAATTTGATCCCTGTAGTGGATCCCTGTGCACTCCAGGAAACAGCCTGGGGTGAAATATTACTCTGCTGGATGTAGACTGATCCGATTACGGCGATATTTGGCGAAAACGGGAAGAAAAATAGCTATTTAGATGCAGGAAATACAGGCTTCCACTTGGCCCCAAATCAACTCCATTTTACACTGACTTGGACGATATTGATCTCAAAACAACGCTAGGACGCCCAGAAACGCCGCAGACATCGCTAGGTGAGTGGCCAAATCTTAATTAATGCCAGGAAATGGCTCCAGGTTCAAAAATACCGAAATTCTCCTTTAACAAAGTTATTTCTGAACACTACACTACCTTGGCTGCCTACTTAAAGCCAGCCGGTGGATTCTTGGGTCTCTGTCCATCTGGCTCTATTGTTGATGGGAGAGACAGGCTGGGCTGACGAGCAGCACAGCCTCCATGTTTGAGTCAGGAACGGAGGCCATGAGCTCAGAAGCTCCTTTAGGCTAGAGGCTTGGCACGGCTTTGCAGAGCTGCGTTCACTCACAAGCCGTCCTGAAAGCGATGCACGCAGCACCAGTCTCCACGGTCGCCTAATGGCCGTGCTGCTCGCTCTCCACACTTTGGCAGTTGACGGTTTCTGATCCTTTAGCAAGCGAGAGGTAGCAGATAAAAGCACTTGACGGAGAAGTGGGAGTCTGGCTTTGTCCACAGAGATATGAAAAGTAGCACACTCTGAAACAAGGTTTTTGTGTTTGTCCGATTTATAGATTATGTTAAAGGGATAGTTCGGTTTGTTTGAAGTGGGGTTCTATCAGCTAGTCAGATACACTAACTTAATTAGGTACAGTGTTCTTGAAGCGGGGCGCAGCGTCGAACGAGATCCGGCACCCAGAGCAGCAGCATCACCAGCTTTTTCTCTGTAAGTCCTGGGGGTCAACAACTAAACAAAAAAACGTAATTTAGCCACCTAAAACAACGCCCACCTAAACAAATCGATATCCGTGTACATGCACGCTCTATTTTGACAATTTTCAGCGCTTTACTTTTCCGCAAAACAGCAGTTTCATTCGGCACTGCTTTTTCTCCCAACCGTACAACTACCGTATTCCTCCGCTCAAAGCCTGCACACAGCCGCAGCACTGGATTACTCCGCAGTTATTTGGGGGTAGGCTATTTTATTTCTCCCGGTTTGAAGACACAACAAATAGAATACACGGACAAAAATATGAGTGATTTTGATAGCGAGGATGATATGCCATTCACCTTGGTGACAAGAGGATACAATTATGAACCAGAGAGAATACAGAAGAGGAACTTTTGCAGAGAGTGAACAGGCAGAGAGATGCGCCTCCTGTCTAAATGCCTGGGTGCCCTGGCTGCAGACCTTTTTCACCATTCCCAGGATAAATTGTGTAAAACGACCCAGACCAGAGAGGCCAGGTGACTTGTTGTCTCTAAAGTAAGTCAGTGTTTTATCTCTCTTCTAAGCCTTCCTGTTTTGTAAACCGCGGCTCTGTGCTCTGTGCTGGGCTGGCTTTTAGCGGAGGAATACGGTAGTTGTACGGTTGGGAGAAAAAGCAGTGCCGAATGAAACTGCTGTTTTGCGGAAAAGTAAAGCGCTGAAAATTGTCAAAATAGAGCGTGCATGTACACGGATGTCGATTTGTTTAGGTGGGCGTTGTTTTAGGTGTTTTAGGTGGCTAAATTACGTTTTAGTTGTTGACCCCCCGTACTTACAGAGAAAAGGCTGGTTTGGCTGCTGCGCTGAGTGCGCGGTCTCGTTCCACAATGCGCACTCACTCCTGAACACTGTACCTAATTAAGTTAGTGTATCTCACTAGCTGATAGGACCCCACTTCAAACAAACCAAACTATCCCTTTAAAGTGAGCTATCTGGAAAGTACAGTGCGCTTTCCCCCCCCCCTTCAGAAACAGTGTTGGGCAAGTTACTTTCAAAATGTAATATATTACATATTACTAGTTACTTTCATTTGAAAGTAATATGTTACTTTACAATATTACTTTCTGTGTAGAGTAACTCGTTACTTATTACACTACTTTTGCATTACTTTTACCAAAACAACAGCAGCAGCAGAATGACATCGCCGCCCCGGAACCATCCCGAAAAATAATGTCAACCACCTTGAAGTCAGTGTAAACAATCCAACATTCTAAATGTTATCCTTTTCCTTTGTTATTGTCATCTATAGTGGTTATTTGCAAACAAAACACAGTTTGATTAGGAAATGATTGTATCTTTTTTAAATATGTACTTTGATTTAATCAAATGTAACTCAAAGTACAAAGTAACTGGTATAATATTACTGAAATCCTATAAGTAATAAGTTATATTACTGAGTTACTGCTAAAAGTAATATATTACATGTAATATGTTACTTTTGTAATGAGTTACCCCCAACACTGTTCAGAAATGCTGCGGATGGCTATGCTGACATTCCATAGAGCTGTCACCAGTTTGCAAAAAAAAAAAAAAATGGCGCATGATGAAATTCCCTCATGCCTGCCTTGCTGACAGCACAGACCAATCCACATACAATACAGACAGTAAAGATAGACAATATACTTGTGTTCACTGGTGATTGGTTTCGTTTTTCTCTCCATGGGATTTTGCCTGGGCTGTATGTATCATCAAAATTCAGATGAAGTAACCATGTTTCACCATGCAGCAGCGGATGCTTAGCGGGTGTAGCTCTCTCTCCTTTGCACCATGCTCTGCATCAGCTGCTGTTAGCGTCAGTTGTGTCTGAAAGGCTAGTAGCCTGTCAGAGGACAGACATTCCAATACAGCCCCTCATCTGTGACCCGCGCTAATTAATTCCCACAAGGTGCACTGGTCCAAACAGAGAGGGAGGAGAGAGATAGAGAAGAGAGAGAGAGAGAGAGACAGAGAAGAGAGAGAGAGACAGAGAAGAGAGAGAGAGACACACAGAGAAGAGAGAAGGAGGAGAGAGAGACACACACAGAGAAGAGAGAGAGAGAGAGAGAGAGAGAGAGGAGAGAAGAGAGACAGAGAAAGAGAGAGAGAGAGAGAGAGAGAGAGACAGAGAAGAGAGAGAGACACACAGAGAAGAGAGAGAGAGAGGAGAGGAGAGAAGAGAGACAGAGAAAGAGAGAGAGAGAGAGAGAGAGAGAGACAGAGAAGAGAGAGAGACACACAGAGAAGAGAGAGGGAGGAGAGAGAGAGAGACACAGAAGAGATGAGGAGGAGAGAGAGAGACACACACAGAGAAGAGAGAGAGAGAAAGAGAGAAGAGAGAGGAGAGAAGAGAGCGATTGAGCCTGGAAGAGATAATTAATTTGTGAGAGAAAATGATGGAGGAAGAGAAATGGAGACAGAAGGCAAGAGAGCAACAAAATACTAGTGAGGAGCACAGAGAGAGAAATGCTGTTTTCATTAAAGCAGCTACGAGCAAGATTTTCCATTGTTATTATTAAACAGTCTAAATGTAATATCGATGCATCACATCTTACCTATAATAGTAGACGAGACCAACGCAGAGTAGTCTCGCTTGAACCCCGAGTGAATCGGCCAGTGTTGTCTCTGTCTGTGGCCGGGGCAGATCAGGAAGTGAAATGAAACGGTTTGCGGCAGCCACTTCGGCCATAAAATGACTTCCAAACAAACTGTTAGACTATAACGAGAGATGTTCTCACAGCCAGGAGAGGTAGCGATCGATCAGAGGTTAAACCGAAGCAGAGGCAGAAAAGCACAAGTTTCTGTCTGGCTTTGGAAAACACAAACCCGTTCATGGTGAAGTAAATTCAAAGTTGTCTTCACCTTGCCCGGCTGTGACTTGTCTCTAGTAGTGGATGCAGGTGATAGCTATCGTGCTCGCCATTTAAGATTTTAGGACCTTAGATCATGTCATCAAGTCATAGACTGCATTCTGATGCAGTAGAATCATATTTACATGTTGTTTGTTTGCTTGTGTCCACATTTAGAAAGCTAGTCTTTGTCAACATGGCTGTGTAATTGTAGTCATAGAGACACTGCGTAACGCGTCATCATTCAGAAGCCACGCCCAAGACGGGGGAAAAGAGAAACCCCCCCTCCAATCCTGGCGTTCTCCTATGTCACGTGCATGGTTGCGTGTTGCACAAAAAGATCGTATATGCGGAAGATGAACACTCCAACTTAGTTCCTTGACAGCTAGATCCACATTTTTCTTCTCGCCAATTCTCAATGGCTTCCTTGTTTTTTGCTCAGGAGTACAAAAAAAATGTTAACTGGCGATTTTTTACATTTGTTGTCTGCGCAGCCCCACCACACAACAGCTTTTAGCTATGTTTAATTCAAGGAAAATGACGCTGGTGTGTGGAAATGAACGGAGCTTTTCCCCCCCGTGATGGGCGTGGCCTATTTCATGCAGCGTCTCTATGGTTTAGTTTTCATAGTATTAGATTAGATTAGCCACACAGCCATCAAGGCACCCGGCAGGTGTTTGTTTTAACAGCGCATGCATTTCTCATCAGTTGACAACCGCCGACACTGAGCAGTGCTTATCGCACTTTGCTGTGTCGCTTGATTTGCATACTGTATGAATATTCATGTCCCCTATCTGTGTGTGCACCAACAAACTGGCTGCGTTGTGTGTTTAACAGCTTACATGTTAACCTGTGATCCATGGCTCAGAGTCAGCCATTCTCTTCTTCTCCCACTCCTGGACTGTTAGCAGCTAAATGGCCCGTTGGTTAGAGGGGCTGCCCCATTAACCAGATGGTCACACGTTTGATTCCTGTACCGATGTCCTACACAACATGCAGCTAAACGTTTATTGTTTATTGTTGATTAAAATTATCCACCATTAGCTGCCGCTAAGACAACTGCTTGCCTTCCTGGGCTCCAAGTACATTACAGATACATGACGAGCGATAGTCAAATGCAAGCAATTGTAAAATGTAATAGTAAAAATAACAATAGTAAACTTACAAGCAATAGTAAAATGATAAGCAATAGTAAAATGATAAGCAATAGTAAAATGATAAGCAATAGTAAAATGATAAGCAATAGTAAAAATGCAAAGAGCACAAAGGAAAATCACAGAAGACTGAGGAGAAATCAATACAAAATCAAGACTGACAGTAGCATGGTCAGCTAGTACTATAGCTGGCCTATAGCCTAAATACAACTATTTTACTTCAAAAAACACACATCGAAAGTAAAATCAGTTATATGACAAACATCAATGATTCCATTTACACCTGGCGTTAACATGCGTTTTCTGCCATCAGATTGCAATCTGATTGCAATCAGATTGCAGAAATGGTTGTCCTCTCAATCCGCATAAAGTTGCTGTATCCAGATTGAGAGGACACATTGCATTTACACTTGTGTTCAATGTGTACACAATGCATCCCTGACCACCTCCAGAGGTGGTTTGGCCGATCAGATTGCAATCCTTCTTCAATGTGTTTTGGGGGTGTTTACACCTGGCATTTCAAGTGATAAAACACAATCTGATTGCAATCTGATCACAGAAAACGCATGTTAACGCCAGGTGTAAATGGCCTCAATGTGTGTGAGAGTGTAGATGGGATTTGAGCTTCCGTTTGAAACCAACCCTCAATTTTGATGATACAAATATATATTGGAAGACAATTCCAAGACCCTGTAGACCTGTACGGTATTATGAGCGTTTCCTTCATGTAGTTGGTTTCTGGTCTGGGTAAAGTCATGTGACCACCACGTGCCCCTCTGGTGGAGTGTGTATGAATACTTGAACTATAAATGATGTTGTTGAAAATAAATGTAGGAGTTTTTGGTATGAATAACTGTGAAAAAATACAAGTAGGATGGCCTTTGCTCAACAGTAAGCCATGTGAGACGTATATGCATGTCAGCTACACTAGACGTAGGGGATAGGGGTGTAAAAAATAATCGATTATAAGATGCATCGCGATGCGGACATGCACGATTCTGCATCGATTCACAAATATCAAAAATATATTATTATTGTTATTAATTTTATTTAATTTTAATTAAAAAAAATTAATAATCGAATAAAATATAATGGAAGTACATGCAGTTGTTCATTTGGATCATAATACAATGCAATTCCAAATGCACTTTTATTTTAAAAGTAGCCACACAGTGAGAAAAAAGAGAGGTGAGAAAAAATAAATCATGTATTGGGGAAAAAAGTGATGCATCGATAATCGTACTCGAATCGAATCGTAGCCCTCTGAATCGTAATCGAATCGAATCGTGAGGCCAGTGAAGATTCACAGCCCTAGTAGGGGAGCACCCCAGGACCAGCCTAGATGCCTTGTTTTGTGCTACTTGTAACTTCCTGAGAAGACCCCTAGACACAGATGACCACCACACACACACACACACACACACACACACACACACACACACACACACACACACACACACACACACACACACACACACACACACACACACACACACACACACACATACCACAGAGCAATCATCCAAATGACACAGAACTAATGAACAAACAATTTGGCAAAGTAATACTGGTGTAACAAATGTGGACAGTGGACTTAACTGTACTAGTTTTTGAACAATGCAACTTCACTTCACTTGCACAAAACATCTTGTGCAGCCCATTCAGTAACTGGGGAATTAGTAAATTACTGTTATGACAAAACTGTTACTGTTAAAACAAAATGAAAATATGCTACCGTTTGTTTACTGATGGCCTTGGAACGAAAGTTTATAGCAGCCCGGTGGCCTGGCATGGCATGGCCTGCAAAATTGATACTTGGCGTCGAAATATCGATACAATATCGTCAGGCAAAATATCGCGATACTATGGTGTATCAAATTTTTTCCCCCACCCCTATGTTTTACAGTAAATCTACAGAAGGTGGTCTGATAAAAGAGTAGTAGGAAGTAGGAAAGAACAAGCTAAATGAATTGCATACATGAAAATTAATCAAATTAAGTAAAAAAAAATAGAAAGATAAGAATACAAATAAATAGACAAAGTTAACTGCATTAAAATAACACAGTGAAATTTAAACTACCCCTCAGCAAGATGCCACCCCCCCTACCTGCCTGCCCCAGTGTGCTGCACCTGGCCGTGCACCATCTCCGACGAACTCGCTCACTTAAAGGAACACTCCGCCCATTTTCAACCAGCTTTGTATCATTAGAACATTAGTATATCAGAAAACTGTAAACGGTTTTGAAGTCTGTCATTTAATTTGACAGTTATTGAGTGTTAAAGTGTGGACCAGTGACATCACTGGTCCACACAAACTCAAATTAATAACTCATTAACTCAAATCAACTCTCAATAACTGTCAAACTAGATGGATGATGAATAGTTTGACAGTTATTGAGAGTTGATTTGAGTTAATGAGTTATTAATTTGAGTTAGTGTGGACCAGTGATGTCACTGGTCCACACTTTAACACTCAATAACTGTCAAATTAAATGACAGACTTCAAAACCGTTTACAGTTTTCTGATATACTAATGTTCTAATGATACAAAGCTGGTTGAAAATGGGCGGAGTGTTCCTTTAACGACACTGAACTGAACTGTTGACACGTCCTAACAGAAACGCCTGCAGCAGGTCTCACTGGAGGCCAAGGTCAAGGCTACAGTAGCCGTCAGTATGATGAGTGCTTCTTATTGAGACAGAGCATCTGCTCCACCAAACGGAGGGATTGACAGTTAATCACAAGCACATTACACCTCTGGGGATGTGGTGCCTGTCATTATGATGCCTCTGCGCCCTCTCGGTGTCTCTGCCTCAGATTGATCTCTGTAGGTACCTGCTGGCTGTGGCCTCAACCTGGCACCTGTCCATCCATCAGGCTCTGTGAAGTTCCTCTCCTCGTTCCTCTCCTCGTCTGTGATGATGCAGTGGTTCTGAAGTTCCTCTCCTTGTCTGTGATGCAGTGGACACCATCTCTCTTCCTGCCTGGCTCTTTCTTCGCACCTTATTGCCCCTGCCTGGCCATTGCTTCTCATTCAGTCAGGAACATCTACATTAACGTTGCACAATGCTGGTGGATCTGCTGCTGACGCGCCTCCTCCTCAATACAAATCTGCAGAGCCAGAGAGGTGCTGCTTTGTCATTGTTGGAGTACTGTGAACATGTTAACATTTACATTACGTCATTTAGCACAGAGGTTCTCAAATGTTTTTCAGCCAAGGAGCCCTTACAAGATAGAAAATATACCGGGGACCCCCTCATTCTGATTTGTGATTTTGGGCTAAGCTTAATTGTTTCCACTGTAACGTGCTTGACTTTTAATTTGATAGGTTTGTTATTAGAATGTTATCCATGAACCATTTTAGATTTAAAGCATAAACTATTTTCGTTGAACTATGAAGATTTTGCAAAATGTTTATTTTTTATTACATTACATTTACATTACGCATTAGCAGACGCTTTTGTCCAAAGCGACTTACAATATCACAATTTGTCAACAGTACAGAAAACCACTATGCACAACACAATCAATGACAGCCAAGATATTTTGATAGACTAGCACCATGTAGGAAGTAGTTTGAGAAGGAATAAGTAACATGTAGCATTAGTTTTATTTATTTTATTTATTTATTTTTAATTAAAAGATGTTGGTTCAAGAAGGGCCCAGGTGTAGCCTGAAAAGGTGAGTTTTTAGTTTCCACAGAAAGATTGGCAGTGATTCGGCCGTTCTGACCGAAGGGGGGAGCTCATTCCACCATTGAGGGGCCAGGGACGAGAAGAGTCGCGATCGGGACGAGCGACTTTTGAGCCCACGTAGCGGTGGAGGAGCGAGGCGATCTGGACGGGTGGAGGAGCGGAGGGAGCGCTGAGAAGTTTGGAACTTGACCATAGATTGCAGATAGGAAGGGGCTGACATGTGGACTGCCCTGTAGGCCAGTACCAGTGTCTTGAATTTGATGCGAGCCGAGATGAGAAGCCAGTGGAGGTCCTGGAAGAGGGGAGTGACATGAGAGAATTTGGGTTGGTTGAACACCAGATGGGCTGCAGCGTTCTGAATGAGCTGAAGCGGTCGGATTGCTGCAGCAGATAGCCCAGCCAGAAGAACATTGCAGTAGTCCAGGCGAGAGATGACCAGTGCCTGGACCAGGAGTTGTTAACATGGAGCTGGCAGAATTTGTTGGGACTTGAGTGTTTTGGGAGGGATAGTGTGGGTGGACAACTTTGCAGATTTTAAACAAGCCAAGTAATTAGTAAAAAGCAGGCTGAAGGCCATTTAAATTGCATATGTTGACGCCACTGACACGGATCTCTACATTAGGTCTGTGTGTGTGAACAGATTGTATATAGGGCTGTTTTGGTTGAACGGCTTATTATGCTGATTTATCACTATTGATTCTCATATGCTGGGAGATCTGCCTAAGGCCACTCAATTAAGTCCCTGCAATGTTCAGTTTGAATGGAGCTGTACAGGAAACGACAAATAACTTTCAAATGCATGCAGTGTGACAATTGTGTGTGTGTGCGTGTGTACGATGTGTGTGTGTGTGTGTGTGTGTGTGTTTTAATAAATAATTTTTGGTAAGTAACAGGCAAGGATATCAGGATTTGCCGACTGTCTTTGGTTCCCTCTTGTGACGAGCTCATTAGCTTTTCTGTCAAGACAGATGACCAATCACCATGGTGTCTGTGTTCTATACGGCTCTGCCCTCTGTTCCCAGAAGCCTCTCTGTTTACCACGGGGTCATCATGTCGCCGTGCTGACATCTTAATGGGATCACTCATTGATAACAAGGAGCTAATGGAAATCTAATCACAGAGCTTCTCTGTCTCCTCTCTGCGTTCTCCACCCTGCTCTGTCTCCTCTCTGCGTTCTCCACCCTGCTCTACATATCTCACAGTGACACAACGCTGCTCTACATATCTCACAGTGACACAACGCTGCTCTTTCTCTTTCATGTCATAATGGGAGGATGTGTGTTTTTCAAGCTTATATATATATAGATATTATCTGCTAATGTTTCAGTTAATTCAGAACATAGCGTACTTTATGTTGTTCATTTTTCTATGAACAACATAGTTCTCAAACCCAGCACTAGATCCATCTTTTGCTGTTACTGGAGCTGGATAATCGTGCCATAGGGATGGAGCACTTCTTTGGGGAGATGTTTGCAGAGAGCGAAGACTGGCTGAGAAAGCGCTGTGTGTGTGTGTGTGGACCACCTGGGGATGTTCTCCTGGATCTCTGCACGATAAGCCGTTTTCACACATGCACTTTTTACCGTTAAATAACCGGAAAGCGGTCTAATGCCTTGGAGTGTGAAAGTTGTTTTCCGGTATAAGCGCGACCCCGTCATCGCGGACATTTCACCAGTTTCGAGCCAGTCAGAAGAGCGGTATGCCGCGATAAGGGGACACAAGTGTGAAACGGGTCCAGTCATTTGCCGGTCCTTCTCTCATGGGCGAGGTGTACACACGTTGCTTAACGTTCACTTCCAGCGTGCATCATCTAATCATTCACGCACATCAAAGCAAACTACTTCCACATTTCGCTTCGTGCATTTGCTTTCTCTACATACATACAAGCATTGAGCGGCTTGCAAGCCGCTGCCATTCTCGCTGTGTCTGTCCTGTGAAGTGCGGAGTCAAGTCAAGTCAAGTCAAATTTTATTTATATAGCACCTTTCATACACAAGGCAATTCAAGGTGCGGAGGACTGAAGGACTGAAGGACTGGCCTCTCTCGAGCAGAGAGGGGAGGGGGGAAATCGGCTGTGTTTATTACGCTGGCTTGACGCTGCCTGGATACTACTCTGCACTGCAGCCCATGAGCGAATGTGAAGGATACAACATACTCTTAAGTCAAACGAGTGTGATTTATTGTGTGACAAGCATACTTATTTCACCATCGGAGTTTTGTATAAAGCCCCCCCCCCCCCCCCAACATACAGGCTATTTGACGACTATATTCACACATGCAGCGCTCAGGTGTGAAGGGAAATTCCGGGAAATGGCCGATATTGATTTACAGGTAATTTTCCTGTAAGCATGTGTGAAAACGGCTACAGAGTCACAGCTCTGGCCAAGACAACAACAAAAAGCTCCCAGCCTGGTTTCTCTTGCAAGTTCAGCTCTTGTGGTGCTCCGGGGCTTCATGGCCACCAGGGGGTGTTTGGAGAGGGAGGTAGACAGCTGACCGCTCTGTCATAACACAGTCATCCATCATCCCCAACGTTGTGGATGGCAATGGCATCATAACGCTCGCATCAAAATACATCAAATTCCTGTTTACAGCAGCAGAACAGACGTGAATAGAAATGGATTTCCATGCCATCGCTGGCCTGCCAAATGCCATAGAAGCAAAGAAACACGCACAAGGACACACACACACACACACACACACACACACACACACATACACACACACACACACACATACACACACACAGACAGACACACACACATCAACGCACATCTCTAATGGGCTTGCTCAATCGCAAACAGTTCCCATTCGATAAGCCTGCAGTTCATTTGTACCCCCGTGTCTCAACGTGCTAAATGCAGTTTCCCCGGTGGCCTGCGGGGATCCGTTACTCGTTACCCCGTGCAGGCTAACTCGTCTGTCTGTAGGTGATCGAGGTTAATATACCCTAACTAACCACATGGCGGCTGATGATGACACCTCTGACCAACACTGGCATCAGTGTATTCAGTGCCGTGTGCACAACTGGCTCTGTCACGGAGCGCTGGCAGGATGCTGTTTGTGCTTTTAGCCTGCAGCTACTTCACACACCTGACCAGGTAGGACGTGGGGGGAATCAGGGATGCGCTCTGCCACTTAAGCCCCAACTTATGCTTCGTCTGCCCAACACTTTTGAAACGGTCGCCGACAGAAATGAGGACTTGAGTCGACACTTTCAAGTGTCGGCGAGCAGTGTCTGCTACCTGGTGAAATGTCTAGTGTCGCTGACTACGTCATAGTATCACGCAAGTCTGATTGGCTATATAGACGGCACACGCGCTTGACTTCCTTGTTTTGGTTGGGGTCCACCCGCTAGTTTTCGCTCGATTGAAATGAATGAACGTGTCCCCGCTATTTTTATCAGCCTGTCCTTGATGTATGACTTCGTGAAAATCACAAAGAACATCGTGACCAATTTCCCAGAGAGAGAGGAGGTGAGTTGTGTGGTTGTGTGCTGTTTATATGCGGCTGCAGCCAAGTACGTTACATCTTGCCTCCGAGGTGGTTTAACTGTGCATTTCGTTCCCTCTGCAGCTGCTTATAGCGTTCGAGTGTCACGTGACCGTTGAACCGAGGCGAACGTCCTCTGAAGTATAAATGCAACACCATGAGCGACACTTTCTTTTTCGTCTGCGACCATGTGCTGAGCGACACTTTCTAATAAGTATAAATTAAGCTTTAGTCAGTGAACATTTAACAGTCATGTGAAGAATGCGTGTGTCCTCTTTCTCCAAGTCATATTTTGTTAGATCTATGAGAGGTGATCTATTACCTGTGTGTGTAATATATATATTATATATTAATATATATTATATATAATATATAATATATATATATATAATAGGATAACCATGGTCTGTGTCCTGCACAGTATTGCCATGGAAGGTGGTGTACCTCTGACACCAGACTTGCTGTTCAACTGTGTCAGCAACTATCTGTTCAATTTTGAGGTGAAGTTGTGAGTTTTAACAGTCCAGAATACATTAGACAAAGTGCAAATGCATAATTAGTTTTTAAGAGTTATTATATTTCTGGCAGCCAAACTAATCGCTTTTAATGGGCTCATTTTCGACCTCTTTAATGTCGTCAATGTTACATTTTGGGCTCCATCCCAAATGCGTAACTGAAGTTTGGTAGCTCTATAATTTTCAAAATGGGCCTGAACTTCTGCAGTAGCCAGTATAAAGCTCACTGTCTGAGGGGGGAGGTTTAGCCTGGACACCTGTCCAGTGATGCCCCCAATCCTTTTGACCAAATCAGAATCAGAATCAGAATCACTTTATTCTGGATATAAATTACAAATGTATTCTATATATAAATTATTATATATATAAATCAGACAACTCCATAGTGTCTTGCCCCCTGCCAGTTGCAAACAAGTCTACCGTGCACATTTCTACTGTTACAGCATTGACAACATCTGATTTATTTTCTGCCAAACTTTTCTTTTGTCAATCCCTATCTCTCCACTGCTACTTGTGAATATGATGTTCCTTTGAGTACGACTCACTCCTGAATAGGGCTGGGTATTGGTTCAAATTTAAAGAATCGATTCGATTCCGATTCACAAGGTTCCGAATCGATTAATCCCGATTTGATTCCGATTCGATTAATTTCAATATCGATTTGGTTAGTGATACTAAAACATGTTTTTTGAGCTGTAACTTGAATTACATGACTGTCCAGTTATGTAACACAGGGGTTCCCAACCTTTTTTGCGCCAAGGACCGGTAGATACATGGGGAAAAATAGTTGCGGACCGGTTGTCAATTTTAATGGTTTTAGTTACACATATATTTACTCACCAGGTGGTGACAAAGGGTAAATAACAGCCTTTTCATCTGTCAATAAAGACACTTTCACAATTATGCAGTGATTTGATTTCAGCTTTTTTTTTTTTTTATAAAAAAAAATCGATCTCTGGACATATGAATCGATATCAAAGGATTAAAGTCAAAATCGATTCAAAATCGGAGAATCGATTTTTTTTTAACCCAACCCTACTCCCGAACAATAAAACCTCTATTTCAGAGCCAAAAAGTGATTTTTCTGCTGTCCCTTTCCTGGCCTTTAGGTGTCCCAGTGTCTCTGTTTGCACATGAAACTGAAGGCAGCTTTTTATGGAATTTCTAGGGCGTTTACGTTCTGTATGCTAACGAGCATCGACAAGCCTGCCCATCCAATTAGTGAACAACTGGCTCAACATCTGTGGTTCAAACAACGCTGAGCCGGTGTTTCATATATCCTTCAATGGCTTATGGGCACTTTTTCTCAGGAATAAAGCTAAGAGGAATT
The DNA here is from genome assembly GCF_964638095.1 of Poromitra crassiceps. NCBI lineage: Eukaryota > Metazoa > Chordata > Actinopteri > Beryciformes > Melamphaidae > Poromitra > Poromitra crassiceps. The sequence continues at coordinate 16,008,726 of NC_139641.1, forward strand.
TAAGAAAAAAATTAATTGAGCCTAGTGTTCCTCTTTTCCTTTCTACTCTCACAGAACTAATGAGAGATTTTTCTTTGATTCATATATATATATATATATCTCAAATCTAGAGTAATGAAAATGGTTAAAACAGCCATGAAGGTGATCGGCATGAACGAGTATCCGACTCTTCAGTCTATCTTTGAAGATAAGGTCATCAGTTTGGCACAAAGAGTTCTGCCTGACCCATCTCACATTCTATTCTCTGAGTACGAGCTGCTACCGTCTGGCAGACGGTACAGAGCCAGCCGCTTTAAGAGCAACCGCTATAAGTGATCCTTTCTCCCAACTTCCATTGCACTGCTGAATAAACGGACAGCTCCCTCTCCACGGGCATAGCCAGCACTATTCGAAATGTGGCAGTTTGTAGCGCTTCTATTGATTTGATTGATTATATGATTTGATTGATTTTATTTTCTTATATTTTCATTAGCGCTTCTATTGATTTGATTGATATGATTTTGTTGATTTTATTTCTTATATTTTATTCTCTTACTGATTGATTTTATTGATTATATGATTTTATTCTCTTAAACTTCTATTCTCTCATTCGCCTTTTCTATTTTATTGTGTCGCTGTACTGCCAGATATTTTCCCCTTTGGTTATTATTTTTTACCATAATGGGGTAACATTGACTGATTCATACTTTAGTGTATGTCATGTACACTACAGCACTAACTGGAACTATGCCAGCAGCTGTAATGATCTTTGAGGGGTTCACTCTTTTACTTGCACACCATTTTATTTTATTTTCCTAAAATCTCAGGAATGTTTGTGAGCTATGCTATTTGTGCAATAGAGCTTGTGCAATTTCATGCCGAACAGGTTCTCTCTACTGTGGAGTTGTGCAATTGTTAATGTCCCTGTCTGTCTCTGTCTTTGACGTTGTTTGTAACGCCGGGTTGAGGCAAATGTGCACTTCTATGCCCAAGACAAATTTGTATATATATATATATATATATAATGCATTAAGACAGATAGAGACATACAGTACAAAGACTGTACATTTAAATTCCATTCCTCTAGTCCTCATGCGTCCACTGGTCCTCCCGTCTCCAGGGCAAATGTGGCAGTTGAGCCCGAGCTGCCGGAGGACAATTCAAAAGGTCAATGCAAGCAGACTGTTGAGAAGAAGCACCTCTCTGCTCTCCTTGGAGAGAGGAGACAGCAGCACTTGCTGATGTGGTGGCCTTATCTCTCTCTCCCCCGCTGGAAGGCACAGGCTACTTCTACAACACCACCACCTGCATTTCATTTACCCGCCCGCTCCAAAGCTGAGCCCCGAGAGGAGAGCGAGTCCTCTCCATTGCGATGTTGTGGGCAACAGGCTGTCTGTCCCCGGAGGCCTGGCTAATTGTCTACTGGCCCTCTACTTTAGGAGATAAAGCAGAGGCCAGTCCAATGGTGCATTCCTTTTTAACTGGGAACTGGTAATCTTACGACTTCAAAGGTCATGAGCTGGGACGGTGACGTCACCAGAGCTGGTATTTCCCATTCCAAACTCGTAGGAGCCATGCCATGTAAAGTAACTATTACGCTAGCCGCTAGCATTAGCCACAGTAGCCGACTACCCACAATGCATTACGTTATCCCAGCACCCGAACGACACGGCTGTAGAGCAGAATGGCTCTGCTGTAAAATCCTCAGATGTTTTTTTTGTCAAGTTAAAACCATAGACTGTAAAACAGTCTATTACACCGGAAGTGGAAGAAGCACCCATCAGGCATCATGGCAGCTAGAAATAAGGTGGATAGCCTAATATAGCCTCATTCAAGACTTAACCTTCTGTCACCTTCTGCTCTGTTCTGGCTTTGTAGAGCAGTTGCTAAAGATGAGGGTGCAGGGTAGGAGTATGTACATAATGTCTGAACACCTTTTCAAAACGCCCCGCTTCAGATAGATCGTGCCCTGATGAATAGCATTGATAGCAAAATTGCAAATTGATGAAGTGTATACAGTTGATTTATTAACCTTCAGAAATGAATGATGGTAGCGATGCCATTTGGAATTGAAAAATATCAACCGCCTCGAGGGGTAGATTGTTTCAAAGAGGAGAACAACTCAATACCTACTGTATACTTTCATATTTCATACCTACTGTATATACTGCTTTGAATATTTCACATTGGAAAAAGGTAGAGGAGAGAAGCACCTTGATGGATGAAAGCTGGTGATAATGAAAAGCAATATGAATGAGAGAGATGAGAGGGAAAAAGAGAGAGGGAGCGAGAGTGACCGACAGACAGAGAGAGAGAGATGAGGATGATAGAGAGAGAGAGAGAGAGTGAGAGTGACTGACAGACAGAGAGAGAGGTGAGGCTGAGGATGATAGAGAGAGAGAGAGAGAGAGAGAGAGGGAGGGAGAGTGACTGACAGACAGAGAGAGAGAGAGATGAGGCTGAGGATGATAGAGAGAGAGAGAGAGAGAGAGAGAGGGGAGCGAGAGTGACTGACAGACAGAGAGAGAGAGAGATGAGGCTGAGGATGATAGAGAGAGAGGGAGGGAGCGAGAGAGACTGACAGACAGAGAGAGAGATGAGGTTGAGGATGATGGAGAGAGAGAGGGAGAGAGAGTGACTGACAGACAGAGAGATAGAGAGATGAGGCTGAGGATGATAGAGAGAGAGGGAGGGAGCGAGAGAGACTGACAGACAGAGAGAGAGATGAGGTTGAGGATGATAGAGAGAGAGAGAGAGAGAGAGAGAGAGAGAGAGAGGGTGAGAATCAGATTAGGTTCCACACTTCAGGTGGTGTGTCAGCCTTGGGGGTAGAAAACGTGTCAGTCCTCCTTTGCCCTGATGCAAGGTTGGTAGACTGTGCTATCGATCTAGCTGCAATAGAGAAGGCTCCTATGCAGCCAACACTGTTTTTACTTGTCTCTTGACATCAGGCGTGTGTGCGTGTGTGTGTGTGTGTGTGTGTGTGTGTGTGTGTGTGTGTGTGTGTGTGTGTGTGTGTGTGTGTGTGTGTGTGTGTGTGTGTGTAATAATGTAAGATTTCACTTTGCATGATGGGGAAAAAAGTAAATTGGACATTTTCTTTTGTAGTGCCATGTGATTTACGCAAAAACATAATAATAAAAAGAAGAAGAAACGTGTCCATCCACTCACTGCTTTCCTTTGATCCACGCCTCAGACAGTGTGAATGATCTATTAGGTCAAAGAGGCAGCGCCACCTAGGGGCATGAAAGAGAAGTTGATTTGCCACATATTACAGTGTATTCAAAGACATTGTATGTGATCGGAGCGATTGAAGTCTTCTACTGCTAAACTCTCCATCCTGACCAACAACAAGGTCACAGTGTCACGTGACACAGTGTCATGTGACTATAGTCGTGTTTCCATTACCCTCAGAAATGCGCAAAATCTAAATATCGCAATAGAAAGTGGGTAATGGAAACGCGTAAATTTCGAAAAACCTCCCAAATATCGCAAAAAGTTTTTGCGCTCTCATGAGGTGGTTTTTCAGACGTGTCGATATAGCAGTTTATCGCAAAAGTGTAATGGAAACGCATTTTTCGCATTTGCATGTCATGTGACCCATCTTCTCCTTTGGAAAAGGAGCGGAAAATGAAAGGAAAATGAGGGAGAAAGGGTTCGATAAGCCGTGGCAAAACCTCCGCAGCAACCTAGCAGAAAGACGAGTGTTGTGCAAAAGCGGAGCTGGGGAAAATAGATCATGTTTAATGACAGAAACGGTCCATGGTGACAGGCTGCCTGTCTGTGTGCGCGCAGTTGTAGGCTACCTTTTTTCCTCTGCCTCTCGCGCTCACTGCATTCACTGCAGCCAGCAATATGTTGACACTCATTTTCTTTTGAATTGATAATCAGGCTCGTTTATATGCGCTGTAACTTCATGTGGTGATTTGGGGCAGATCTATGGGGCAGATCCCCGTGCGTAATCACTGTGGCAGCTGCTGCAACGGGGAATTGCGTTCAGGTGTGTGCGCCGTCACTCAAACTCAACTTCAATGGAAACGCCTACAAGTCGCAATTGTACATTGTCGAAGTTGTAGAAATATCGCAATTATTTTGCGAAAAACTGTAATGGAAACACAGCTACTGTGTCACGTGGCAATTTCACATTTATGAGCTGGTTTCCTAAGTGCAAGATCAAACATTAGGGAAATAACACACAAAGAGTTATGGGTCTTTCTAGCCAATAAGCCAGTCCTCCTTTTTTCCCACTTTAGTCGGTTTATTTCTATATTTATTTGTGCTGAAGGTTATTGCGGACAGACAGACACAGACGAGCAGACAGACAGTTGGGTGGACGCGTGGCTCTCAGAGATAGAGTGAAATCCCTCATGACCTTCTCAGAAGAGAGCAGAGAGAAGCATCAAGGCCAATGTGTTGTGAGCTGGCTGAGGCTCTTAAACCCTAACACAGTCATTGTACTCAGACCTCTGGCTCCTCCGCTTTCTTGTGTGCTTCAGATTGCTTAGGCTCAGACCTTGATGTCAGAGATGAACAAGCTGTGCTGGATGATGGGCCAAACAGAGAAGAGCTTTGGAAGATGTTTACGTAGGAGGACAAACAGAAACAGCTTTGCTTTTGCTCCTATGCCTTTAATGGCAGCATCTCTCTCCATCGCTCTGCAGCTTATTTTTTTATTACCAGCGTGTGGCTGGTATTGTTTGTCACCTTGTGTGTGTGTTTTAGGGTTATGCCATGTCAATGTAAGGCAAGAGGAGGTCGGATGGTTTACAAATGGATGGAAGGTATGAGGGGTGGATGGATGACTATTCTGTATAACAACAGACGACACAAACAAGGATTAATGCATTGCTATGCCCAGTACAGCCCGACCGATATTATCGGCCGATATTGGCGATTATCGATATATCGGTATCGGTAAAAAAATATATATATATTGGCCGATATATATATATTTTTTTATATATATATATATATATATATATATATATATATATATATAAATTATAGACAGCATGGACAGCATGTTGTGTATATTTGATATTTTTTCTTAAAGGCCCATTCCGTTGGTTTTGGCGAGAAATAAATGTGCACAAAGTGTTTATTATTGGCACTGAGTGAATGCGCCTTGACGTCACTTAAAAATGGCAACCAGGGGCGTTTCTCTCCGACCAGCCGTTCAGAAGATACATGGAAAACCGCAGTTTCGAAGTGGATAGCATCTCCCGCCACAGCTAGAGGATGTGACGTCTCGCGCGTTCACGTCGAGCTTGTCTCTTGTCCTAGACGCTAACAGGAAATGGCTGAAGTAGCTTTTAACGTTACGCTCGTCGCTAGCTGCTAGCTAAAGGAAACAACAAACACAGACTCCAGAAAAAGTCCAGACTAAATAAATAAATATTTATCTAATGAAACCCGTCTGGCCAGACAGCAGCAATGTGACCGACATCGGGGGGAAACTAGAGTCAGGACTGTGTTTTCGGTTCATGAAGGGAACTTGCTGCTTGTAGCTAGTGTAATGTGGTTTTGACCAGATAACGTTAGCTGCTTGCTAATGGATTTTCAAGATTCAAGATTTTTACTGTCACTCCGTAGTACAAGTATCTGACCACCTGGTCAGAAACTCTGCTAACATTACCGTCTTGTGTGAAGTAATGCAACCCTAACGTTACTACCGTTATGCTTATGGTCATGGAACATTATTGTTTGACTGCATTTAGCTGCGGTGGTGATTCGTTAGCTTGATGCTATACGCGGCTAACTAATAGATTTAGCTATATTTATAGAAATTACCACCAGCCCCACTAATAACGTTACTGTCTTGTGTTGATAATGAATCTAACAGTCGGAAATATGCCTAACGTTAGCCTACTGTCTGTTATGCTTACGGTACATTGTTTGACGGTAGGCTACCGTACATACAGGGGGAGCAGGCTATTTCCTGGCTTGTGCTAACATGAGTATCCACTTCCCGCAGCCAGCAGGCTCTGACTGCAGTGGGACTGCACATACTAGTAATGTTAGCTTGATGCTAATCGCGGCTAACTAATATTAATTTACATTTATAGAAATTACCACCAGCCCCACTAATAACGTTACCGTCTTGTGTGGATAATGAATTTAACAGTCCTAAATATGCCTAACGTTACTGTTGTGCTTATGAAACATTGTTTGATTGTTCAGTTTGGTCAACCCCAGGCATTACCGTACATACAGGGGGAGCAGGCTATTTCCTTGCTTTTGCTAACATGAGTATCGACTTGCCCGCAGCCAACGCAAGCCAAAACACGACCAAACATGCCACAATAACGTCCCCTAATTCATCCAGAATCCTTCCTGGGCATCTCGAGACTGATCTGACCGATAAATTGTCCAGGTTGCCGTTTTCAAGTGACTTTTATGAGTTAACGTTACAAAGCAACGAACAGCTCTGCTGTTGCCAGGCAACTGCTTGTGCGCGTGCGAGTATGGTGCCCGCGCGTCAGCTCGTTCACACGCTGCCTGCAGTTACACTAACGGCCACCGGCGTCAGTAATAGTGAGTTTTGACGGATTGGGCCTTTAACTATTTGTTCTATTGTGTTTTTGTATTTCTAGTTATTTATAATTATTAAATTCCCAGTTAAGTTTACTGTTTCATTGCATTGAGTTTATTAATAAGCTGTAAAATATCCTGCCTACATCACATATTTCAATTCATGTCAACTCAATCATATCTTTGTCAAGTGTTTGATATTTGAGGGTTGCTGATGTGGTTCCTCCTCTGGTCTTTAAGGGCACCTGTTCGGAGGGAGGGGAACTGGTTGGAATAGCGTGATCCTCCCACGTGCTATGTCCTACCGGTGAAGCCTCCTCTGTCAGGTGAAAAGAAGCGGCTGGCTAACTGCCCATGTGGAAGCATGGAGCCAGTTTTCGGCTCTCCCCAGATCGGCAGAGGGTGGAGCAGCAACCAGGATAAATAAATAAAAAATTAGCACTAATGGAGGATTAGCACTAATGGGGGATAAACATTTGATGATAAAAACAAAAATAAAATAAAATAAAAATATTGGCCGATATTATCGGTATCGGTAATTTTTTATTCCCTAAAATCGGTATCGGTATCGGTTTCAAAAATCCCATATCGGTCGGGCTCTAATGCCCAGTATAACTATAACTAAAATGAGCAATAAACAGGTATATGGGCTTACATTTAATGCATTCACTAAAGCGTACTGGGTGTCTTTGAGCCTTCCCCAGGGTCAGAAATGTACTGCCAAAGGATTCTCATATAAGCGAGTGGTAAAAGGTTTCTCATTTTCAATCTTGTTAACGCAATATCTCAAGAACGCCTTGACGGCATTTCTTCCAATTTGCCTCAAACGTCCACCTGGACTCAAGGATGAACTGATTAGATTTTGGTGGTCAAAGGTTCAAGGTTACTGTGACATCATGACCCTCGTTTCACGCTCTTTAACGCGATATCTCAGGAACGCCTTGACGTAATTTCTTCACATTTGGCTCAAACGTCAATAATCCGACCCCAACGATATGCCTCGCCTCTAATCTCATACTGCACATCGGCCATCCCTCCATCTTCCACTCTACTTGCATTGTGTCTTGCCACAGATAGCGTCTGTGACCAGGGAGTGGTCCAGCACGGCTTCATCTGAGTTATGATGTGCTGGTGGATCAGTCCTAATCTTGTTATGGATGTTCCTGTGCGCTTGGGAGAGGGGCATCAATGGGTGGCTGGAACTTTATCAGATTTCACATCGCTTTGAAGCATCATTCCTGAAAGACGCAGCATTGTGTAGGCTATGCTGTATGTGAGGTGTGCATGGTGGTATTGAGTGTTATGGTTTGATCCTACGATACACATGCTCTATCTAGCACAGCTTGATTTAAAAAGCACTTTTTATTTCCAACCGTTATTCTAATAGAAATGTAAAGGTGAAGTAGTGATAAGAAAGGACTCTCATCTGTTTCACAAGGACAAGGTGATACAATAACAACACATCCATATACCTTATACCATAAATAATATCACAGCCAGCAGTCCAGGGCTGCTGCCTTTCTTAAGATTACTGAACACTGAAAAATTAGTTCAGCAGGTCAATCTGGAATAAGAACACAGAGGCCAAAGGTTTACAGCAGGGATACTCAACTTGCTTTGCCCCGGGGGCCACTTTCATGAAATGATAGAAGGCCAGGGGCCAGTTAATAAACAATCAATATACATTTTTCTGTATCAGATTGTAGGTTTTTGGGGTGTCAGCCGGAGTTTAGGCTGACAATGTTGTGCACACCGGATAGTTAGTTAGGTTAAGTTAGTTAGGTTAAGTACATACATAAGTGCCTGGGTAGCGAGCAGACGGCGGTATTTGACAATTTAGCAGCTAAATCATAGATTATTGAAAGATATTCCATATTCCAGACTGAAATGCTATACCAGAAGTGGAGTATTGGCCAGAATGACATGAACATTTAGACACTTATTCAGCGGGTATCTTGCATGTTGCGTTCAGGTGCACTGTAATAAAAAATAAATAAATAAATGCAATTCCATCGCGGGCCGCCAGTTGAGTATCACTGGTTTACTGCTACTAAGCCAAATCTTCCTGAACTTGAAAAAGTAATACCCTGAAATGATGAATAGCTACAGTATGTGCTTGAATAGCAGCAACGCAACCTTTGTCCCACACTTTCTGAGCCGACGTGACATTGATAAATGAGACCGCTGTTTGTCAAGGTTTTTACTAAATGTTTCATATATATTAGTCATAGTTATATAAATTAAGAACATAAATGAATGTTTATGTCTCATAACAGGTCATCATTCACATATCTTGACATCTACAAAGGGATTTGGGCATAAATGAATTGAATATTTATAAATATCAAAGTTGAAATTGGAATATATTTGTACTCTCACAGCAGTACACAGTAATATAACACCAAATTATGTATTAAGATGCACTGTCAGTCATTTATCAGCAGAGCTACAGTACTGTGTATGATTCATGAGAGGTCATTTTGAAGACCAGGGGCCTCATTATATAAAAGACTATATAGATTTCATACTGAAAGACGTACTCACAAAACTTACAAAAAAAAAAAGTACATACGCTTGCTCTTATGACATCACTGATGATGCCACAAACTGATGATGTCACAACTCCGCATCACTGAGGACATCACCATCGCTCTTATGGCATCACTGATGATGTCACAATGCCTATGCCATCATCAGTGATGTCACACTGCACAATTGCTCAAGTGACATCATTGATGACATCACTTCCGGGACAAAATTGAAACGGAGAACATTGCCCACATGCTCCCTTTTATAATAGAAGATGCATCCCAATCAAGGTGAAATAAATCACATGCAGTCACACCCTCATATTTTTTAAAGTCTTAAACATTATTCACATAAATAACAACCCCCATCTGCGTAAATAATTATTGTTTTTCATAGACTGCTTTACAGATATAGAATTGGGTGAAAACATTATTTTGACACATTTAGAGAGTTTAACTACTTTGTTGTCATTTGTATACATCCCGGTGTGAATAAAAACCAGCATGCTTCATGACAGCCAGTAACTGAACAAAAAGACAAACGAAGTCTTAACACTTTGAGTGCCACGGCCCTTGGGCAAAAGGTGCTGTACTGTGCCACATAGGCCGCAATGCATTTTAAAACAGTCATATAATTTCTTTAATAATTACTATGTAAACACTGAACACGCACAAATAACGATGAGACTCTCTTCTATCACCTGCAAAAAAAAGTTTATTGATCCCATTTTCCGTTCTTTAGTTATGAGCCGGAGAAGATAGCTTGATTTGAGCAAAAACAGCCCTTTTTTTCTACGAGCTGAGATAATGACCCTTTTGTGAAAGGAAGCATTTCAAGCACATCATTGACTCATTGCTAATATTTTCTGATGTAATGCTGCAGCTGCCTGGGTCTGTTGTATGCTGTAGTGTCCTGCGTGCCCCACCTCCCCCCCTCCTCCCCCCCCCCGTTGTGGGAGGAGTAGCTCTCTGCTCGGCTCTGCTGTGAGTGCGTTTGCTCTGCGTGTGCTCAGCAGTGAAAAGTCCGCTAGATCCAGCTTTTTTACAGCCGCGTGTATGTCACCAGCTTCCAGTTGAGAACTCTACGGCTGATCATGCGAATGGGCTGTTGCAGCGGACACGAGGTGCTCAATAGACCCTTCTCACGGGGGCCATTTTGTGTCGAGAAGCCAGGGTAAACACAGGTGCAAGCAAAACACTAATGAGGGTTTCCAACTTCCATGATTGGGATTTGGAAACCCTCATTAGTGTTTTGCTTGCACCTGTGTTTACCCTGGCTTCTCGACACAAAATGGCCCCCGTGAGAAGGGTCTATTGTGACAGCAGATTGGCTGCTGCAGGGGCACAGCTACGTTATGCTTCAATGAAGCAGCTGCATACGGACGGATGCGATGCGATTTCCTTTTCCACAACGACTTCTTCTGTGTGTTAACTCTACTTTCTCTCATCTGGAGTGCGCTGTCGCCACCTAAGGGTTCTGTAAAATAGGTTAGACACATTCAATAGCTCTCATATTGTAAGAGGCGATGTAAGAAGCTGAGATCGACACCCCCCCGTCAAAAAAACAATTTCGAGTTATTGACGCCATTTGGCGTCGCTGGCACTCTACGGTAAATTTCTAATGACGCCATATGGCGTCGCTGGCACTCAATGTGTTAAGTGCTGACAACATATTTAAAGTGACAGTCAAAGTGTACAGTCATGGACTTCATGAGAATAACCTGGTGTGGTACGTCCGTGCGTCATGACATATCCAAAAGGAATTCCTCTGCGCTGCGCAGCACGGAGATTATGGTGCGCTCAAAGCGCAGAGGGGTATTTTTGCGCTTAAAAGGTGCTTTTCAAAGCTCTTCGTAGGGCTGTCACTTTTTATTCGAAATTCGAATTTAACTTCGAATGTGGGAGAGGAGGGGCATGTTCGAATGTAATTTGCTGTGTTCGAACTTCGTATTATTATTATTTTTTAATTATTATTATTATTATTATTTTTTTAATTAACCAAAATTAACCAACTGCTGCTTGCTGGTAATGTTAATCCCATGTCAGAAAAAGTCTCCAGATTTGCCGCGTTAGTCTCTTCTGAGAAAGATTGTCTCCAGGGTCTGAAAAGTTGTCTCGAGTTGGATGCAGCCAAGTTTGTGAGGCAGTGTTGTGACTGTGAGCGTCCAAGCTAACACAGCAGCGGAGAGGAGCTGACTGACTGGACCATGAGGACAGCTGAGGATTTTAAAAAAATATTCTTTAAATATTTTATATTATATTATATATATTTATACGGTGTAACCGGCAGGCGCGGACTGCATAATCGGGCATGTCGGGCCGATGCCCGGTGGCCTGGCCTGCAAAAAAAAATATATATATATATATTTTTTTTTAATTAACCAAAAAACTTTGAATATATTCGAACATTTTGCGGGCAATTCGAAGTTCGTTCGAACTTTATTTTGGGAAAAAGTGACAGCCCTAGCTCTTCGCAAGTAATGAGGCATGCTATCGATAGGAGAACGCCATCTGTGTCCCCACATTTAGCGCAGACACACGTCACACGCCTGGTTTGGCATGTTACACGTCTACCCCATGCATGTCCAGTGCAAATGCGCTTGTGCCTGCCCCCAATTTGCATTGCACGCAGCGTTAAACAAGTGCAAAATTACCGCTTTTGTGACGATAGGGCCCCACGGATTTTTACCATTTTGATTTCACTACTCGGCGTGGTGGGCGAGCCAGTTAAGGTCACTCTGACCTCCTCTTTACTCCTCCATAATGAGTTGGTGGAGAAGATAAAACAAGTTGGTCGGCTCCCCCAGCTTCTTCAGAATGGTCCAGTCTTCAGGTAAATTGACTGCCTCAAGGTTCAAATGAACTAGTCCATCACTTAAGCACTCTATCCCTGTGCTGTCAGACCACTTCACAGGTGCTGCTTTGACCCTCGCGAGGTCTTCACAACTTCTTTACTTTCTTCTGATGCTCTTTTATGAGCGATCCATGATGTGCCTCCTGACACCTGAAGGGTCTCATTACTGAGAGAATAGAAAAGTGATTAGATGGCATTCCTTCCATGTTCCTCCCTGAGAACTTCCAAGTGCGCTTGAAACAGAAGGCCGCGGCAGAGGAAGTTGAGCTGAGCAATGAGCATCAGTGTTGGGGGTAACTCATTACAAAAGTAACATATTACATGTAATATATTACTTTTAGCAGTAACTCAGTAATATAACTTATTACTTATAGGATTTCGGTAATATTATACCAGTTACTTTGTCAAGTAACTCAAGTTACAAATTGAGTTACATTTTATTAAATCAAAGCACATATTTAAAAAAAGATACAATCATTTCCCAATCAAACTAAGTGTTTTTATGCAAATAACCACTATAGATGACAATAACAAAGGAAAATTATAACATTTAGAATTTTGGATTGTTTACACTGACTTCAAGGCAGGTTGAAATTATTTTTTGGGATGGTTCCGGGGCGGCGATGTCATTCTGCTGCTGCTGTTTTGGTAAAAGTAATGCAAAAGTAGTGTAATAAGTAACGAGTTACTCTACACAGACAGTAATATTGTAAAGTAACTTATTACTTTCAAATGAATGTCACTAGTAATATGTAGTATATTACATTTTGAAAGTAACTTGCCCAACACTGTGTATAGTATGTCCTCCTCCTTCTATTAAAGGTACATTCAGCGATGTTTTTGTGTTAAAATAAGTAGTTTGATTGGATCGTTGGATAGTTCGATGTTGGCGCCAATTTTGATCCAATCAGAGAAAAGTTGACATTTTCTGGGAAATGGAAGGTCAAATGGTGATGCCTATAAAGGACTATTATGTATTTTTTCACCCCGAATCCATGAGTCTCTATGAGTTACGCTTGTGGAGATACGTCCACCCTGCCTGCAGGACTACAGGAGAGAGATAGAGGACAGGAGATACGTCCGCCCTGCCTGCAGGACTACAGGAGAGAGATAGAGGACAGGAGATACGTCCACCCTGCCTGCAGGACTACAGGAGAGAGATAGAGGACAGGAGATACGTCCACCCTGCCTGCAGGACTACAGGAGAGAGATAGAGGACAGGAGATACGTCCGCCCTGCCTGCAGGACTACAGGAGAGAGATAGAGGACAGGAGATACGTCCGCCCTGCCTGCAGGACTACAGGAGAGAGATAGAGGACAGGAGATACGTCCGCCCTGCCTGCAGGACTACAGGAGAGAGATAGAGGACAGGAGATACGTCCACCCTGCCTGCAGGACTACAGGAGAGAGATAGAGGACAGGAGATACGTCCACCCTGCCTGCAGGACTACAGGAGAGAGATAGAGGACAGGAGATACGTCCGCCCTGCCTGCAGGACTACAGGAGAGAGATAGAGGACAGGAGATACGTCCTCTCTGCCTGCAGGACTACAGGAGAGAGATAGAGGACAGGAGATACGTCTGCCCTGCCTGCAGGACTACAGGAGAGAGATAGAGGACAGGAGATATGTCTGCCCTGCCTGCAGGACTACAGGAGAGAGATAGAGGACAGGAGATACGTCCTCTCTGCCTGCAGGACTACAGGAGAGAGATAGAGGACATGAGATACGTCCACCCTGCCTGCAGGACTACAGGAGAGAGAGATAGAGGACAGGAGATATGTCTGCCCTGCCTGCAGGACTACAGGAGAGAGATAGAGGACAGGAGATACGTCTGCCCTGCCTGCAGGACTACAGGAGAGAGATAGAGGACAGGAGATACGTCCACCCTGCCTGCAGGACTACAGGAGAGAGAGATAGAGGACAGGAGATATGTCTGCCCTGCCTGCAGGACTACAGGAGAGAGAGATAGAGGACAGGAGATATGTCTGCCCTGCCTGCAGGACTACAGGAGAGAGATAGAGGACAGGAGATACGTCCACCCTGCCTGCAGGACTACAGGAGAGAGAGATAGAGGACAGGAGATATGTCTGCCCTGCCTGCAGGACTACAGGAGAGAGATAGAGGACAGGAGATACGTCCACCCTGCCTGCAGGACTACAGGAGAGAGATAGAGGACAGGAGATACGTCCTCTCTGCCTGCAGGACTACAGGAGAGAGATAGAGGACAGGAGATACGTCCTCTCTGCCTGCAGGACTACAGGAGAGAGATAGAGGACAGGAGATATGTCTGCCCTGCCTGCAGGACTACAGGAGAGAGATAGAGGACAGGAGATACGTCCACCCTGCCTGCAGGACTACAGGAGAGAGATAGAGGACAGGAGATACGTCCACCCAGCCTGCAGGACTACAGGAGAGAGATAGAGGACAGGAGATACGTCTGCCCTGCCTGCAGGACTACAGGAGAGAGATAGAGGACAGGAGATACGTCCACCCTGCCTGCAGGACTACAGGAGAGAGATAGAGGACAGGAGATACGTCCTCTCTGCCTGCAGGACTACAGGAGAGAGATAGAGTACAGGAGATACGTCCACCCTGCCTGCAGGACTACAGGAGAGAGATAGAGGACAGGAGATACGTCCACCCTGCCTGCAGGACTACAGGAGAGAGATAGAGGACAGGAGATACGTCCACCCAGCCTGCAGGACTACAGGAGAGAGATAGAGGACAGGAGATACGTCTGCCCTGCCTGCAGGACTACAGGAGAGAGATAGAGGACAGGAGATACGTCCACCCTGCCTGCAGGACTACAGGAGAGAGATAGAGGACAGGAGATACGTCCACCCTGCCTGCAGGACTACAGGAGAGAGATAGAGGACAGGAGATACGTCCTCTCTGCCTGCAGGACTACAGGAGAGAGATAGAGGACAGGAGATACGTCCACCCTGCCTGCAGGACTACAGGAGAGAGATAGAGGACAGGAGATACGTCCTCTCTGCCTGCAGGACTACAGGAGAGAGATAGAGGACAGGAGATATGTCTGCCCTGCCTGCAGGACTACAGGAGAGAGAGATAGAGGACAGGAGATATGTCTGCCCTGCCTGCAGGACTACAGGAGAGAGATAGAGGACAGGAGATACGTCCACCCTGCCTGCAGGACTACAGGAGAGAGATAGAGGACAGCGGGGGGTTGGGGGGTTTCAAGTCACTGACCAAACACTCTATTTCAGTGATTTTGCTGTCGGAATATAGATCTATTTAACACTTAACTAAAGCTGGTAGAGGCACACCCTTTTGAAAACATTTGTTTAGTTATTCAAGCAATCAAATGTCGATGGCTTCACAAAGTCCCATGTTGGAAAATGTGCCAAATTACATGAAATAAGATTTTACATGACTATGCATTTTGAGGATTACTGCGCAGTATGTGCGCGGGAGTGCAATTTAATTTGTCAAAATGTTTAATTCATGGCCATTTTCATTTTCATACATCATAATGCACTCACATACCCTATTATGACTCCACCTATCTTCCATTTGAATCTTAATGCAGGTGAAAGGGCATCATCACACATGAGCAGTTCATGTAACCCGCGCATTAACATTACATTAGCTTGCAGAGTCAACAGAGATATATTAATAGCATATATATATCCCAGACATCCGGGGCGAAGCCAGCGTTGTTGCGGCAGCGTTTCAGCCTTTGCGATGATTTTGATGAGTCCCTTGGGGGCCCCAGGGTGCAGGAGTGGAGAAGGACTCTGATCCAATTAAGCAAAGCGAAATGGCAGTGCAGAGATCCCCAACCCAGAACAACACACAAATCAGGTTCCTGGTGACA
This sequence comes from Poromitra crassiceps, assembly GCF_964638095.1. Lineage (NCBI taxonomy): Eukaryota > Metazoa > Chordata > Actinopteri > Beryciformes > Melamphaidae > Poromitra > Poromitra crassiceps. Next base: position 16,024,457 of record NC_139641.1, read on the forward strand.
GCAAAGAACCGCACTCAGGCCTGCAGAACATGACCACCATGGCCTCTGTGTTCCTTAGTTTAAAGGAACACTCTGCCCATTTTCAACCAGCTTTGTATCATTAGAACATCAGTAGTATATCAGAAAACTGTAAACTGTTTTGAAGTCTGTCATTTAATTTGACAGTTATTGAGTGTTAAAGTATGGACCAGTGACATCACTGGTCCACACTAACTCAAATTAATAACTCATTAACTCAAATCAACTCTCAATAACTGTCAAACTAGATGAATGATGAATAGTTTGACAGTTATTGAGAGTTGATTTGAGTTAATGAGTTATTCATTTGAGTTAGTGTGGACCCGTGATGTCACTGGTCCACACTTTAACACTCAATAACTGTCAAATTAAATGACAGACTTCAAAACAGTTTACAGTTTTCTGATATACTACTGATGTTCTAATGATACAAAGCTGGTTGAAAATGGGCAGAGTGTTCCTTTAACGTTACAGTTGGGGATTAAGGGGTCCAAACATCCTTTCTCATTCTCATGATCACCTCTAGAATTTGCACTTAAAGAGGTAATTAGTGTTTTCTTGTGGCGTTGGTTAAGAAATTACTCCATCAGGTGTCATGTTTGTCCTATTTACACAGTGTCAATGGAGAGAAAGATAACAGTTATTTTCTGTCTTAGGCACAAGCGAGGGTTTTGTACTAGAATAGAATAGAATAGAACTTTATTTGCCATTTCAACACATGGTTGATTGGAAATTGTCTTGGTGCAGAAGTGCTCCCATAGAATCACATAGAATCACAGGAGACATAGATGCAGAGAGTTCCATACATACAAAAACAAGGAAGTAATAAAAAGGATAATAACGACATTAAAAAAACAACAATTCATGGAACCTGTTAAAAAAGCAGAGTGCCACAGTGCCACAGGGAGCTAAAACAATGCTCGATAAAGTGCTTAAAAAAGTATTTAAAAAGAAAGTGCTAAACTATTTTTTAAAGTGCTTTTGATCATAAAGTGCAAAAACTCATACAACCATTAGTAGTTATGTGTTTTGTGTTGTTTTGAAAGCGTCTCGCTCCCTACAGTATACAGTATATGCGATGCATTTCCTGGGGACAGAACTTGGGATGGGATCATTCAAAAATGTAAACCAATAGGATATCAGTTAGGGGGGGAGAGAGGCAGTTTGCTTTGATGGGAAGGGCGAATGGACTTTGGATAAAAGCGTCGGCCAAATGGGAAATTGTAATTGTAAAATTGGGCGATGGTTCAAAAATCTGCGATGCTTTTATTGGTTGTACTTCTTTTTATGTACAACCACCTGGCCACCAAAGAGATTCTGTTTTCCAGCTAGTAAAAAGTAATGAGATTTTGATGTTGAAAAACAAAATACACGAAAAACAAAGGTTTGCCATCTGTTTGGTATACATTTTCAAATCAGAATACGGAGTGAATAGTTGCCATAGTTGGTATGTTAGTGGACGGTGTCCTTTTGTGTGGGGCATTTTCCCCATTTATAGAGGCCCAGACTGTGCATAACAAATTCATTCTCTGTGTCTGGCAAATTCAAACATTCCCCATTTCTATTTAATCTGAGTGGAGAAGAAACGTCTCCTCCAGGACACCTGGCGCCAACCAAGGCTAGTGCTGTCTGCTCTCTCGGGCTCATTTCTGACTGAGAACAGAGAGACCTTGGAGGTACAAAGACAACAGGCTTGATTATGTGAGAGTACACAGGAAGGTCTTCCAGCCAGCATTGTTGTGCTAATCACGTTAGCGGGCACAGACTCCAGGCAGGACAGATGCTAGGCCAGGGGCAATGGGGTTATGTTATCCTTATTAGACGAAGAGGCTTTGGGGGGGGTTTGTGAATCTTGTCTCCTGCCTCAGCATCACCTTGCGGAGGAAACTGCCACCAGCTCTCTCTCTCTCTCTCTCTCTCTCTCTCTCTCTCTCCCTCTCTCTCTCTCTCTCTCTCTCTCTCTCTCTCTCTCTCTCTCTCTGTCTCAATTTCTCTCCATCTCTCTCCCCATCATCCACATAAACTAGTGCCTTGGTCATCGCTGATTGGCTCCGTTTTAGGGCTGTGAATCTTCACTGGCCTCACGATTCGATCCGATTACGATTCAGAGGGCTACGATTCGATTCGATTACGATTATCGATGCATCTCGATGCATCTTCAATCGATACATCACTTTTTTCCCCAATACATGATTTATTTTTTCTCACTTTCTTTTTTCTCACTGTGTGGCTACTTTTAAAATAAAAGTGCATTTGGAATTGCATTGTATTATGATCCATAATTAAAATAAACAACTGCATGTACTTCCATTCTATTTTATTGGATTATAAAAAAATATATATATATATATATAATCGATTTTTGACATTTGTGAATCGATGCAGAATCGTGCACGTCCGCATCGCGATGCATCTTATAATCGATTATTTTGGACACCCCTACTCTGTTTATTCCACTGTGCACATTGCTTTTCCTATTACCGAGCGCCTACACAAAGGGCACTGACTTGGCGGAGAAGGCTTTCATTCGTCTTCTCGTGGGAATCACCCCACTGAAAACGGTTGAAAAAGACGACTTTGTGAGTTTGTGTCCGTTCATAATGGACCTTCCCACAAATCCCTCAACAGCTCCATTATGAAATGTCACCACCAGTTATCTAGAACTCTACTCACAGGCTGGAAGAGTTGAGTAAACGATGTTGATGGTTGGACATATTTATCGAAGTTGATCTTAGTAATACAGTCTTTCAGTTCCCGCTCAGTCTACATCAAATGTGTTGAAATTGCCATCTGCATATACTCATTAAAGCCAAATTGTTTCAATTGTATTTTTCTTGGCTGTATCTTTTTGCTGCTACAACTGGGGAAGTTTCATCTCATCTTACCTAATCTCACAGTATACCATTGGCATTTTCAGTCATTATTGTAACTATTGTAACTCAAGTAAAAATATTGACATTTCGATGCACTTCATAAGCAGACACTTTCAAGCACTTTCGGCGGCACGGTGGCTCAGTGGTTTAGCGCTGTTGCCTCACAGCAAGAAGGTCCGGGGTTTGAACCCCGGTCCGTCCCAGGTCCTTTCTGTGTGGTGTTTGCATGTTCTCCCCGTGTTCGTGTGGGTTTTCTCCGGGTGCTCCGGTTTCCTCCCACCATCAAAGACATGTATGTTAGGGTTAATACTCCTGTCAGTGGCAATGGCAAAAGAACTGGAGTTGGTCCCCGGGCGCAGCACTGTAGCTGCCCACTGCTCCTAGTTCTAGGAAGGTTCCTAGTAGAGGATGGGTCAAATGCAGAGGATGAATTTCCCCATGGGGATAAATAAAGGATAACTAAACTTAACTTAGCATTTTTCAGTCCTCACACTCCTGAGTTCTATGGGGCTTACCTTAGCATACAGACGGAGATGGCAATGTGGAAACATGAACAGTCCCAGACAGATAACTTAGAAAGCTATGAATAACTGCTGCTTCCTTGTGTGATATTCTGCCTCTGCTTCCTGCAGGCTCCTACATGCTGGTGAACTCCTCCCAGCATGCCGTGGGGCACCGTGCCCAGCTGCAGCTCCAGACGCTGAGCGAGAACGACACGCACTGCGTCCAGTTCAGCTACTTCCTGTACAGTCGTGACGGCCACAGCCCGGGGGCCCTGCGGGCGTACGTGCGCGTCAACGGCGGCCCGCTCGGCAGCGCCGTGTGGAACTCGTCGGGATCGCACGGCAAACAGTGGCACCAGGTGGAATTGGCTGTCAGCACCTTCTGGCCTAATGAATACCAGGTAGGAATCTGAACGTCCTTAGCTTTAGCGGGTATATTCCTAATGAATACCAGGTAGAAATCTGAACGTCCTTAGCTTTAGCTGCTATATTCCTAATGAATACCAGGTAGGAATCTGAACGTCCTTAGCTTTAGCGGGTATATTCCTAATGAATACCAGGTAGAAATCTGAACGTCCTTAGCTTTAGCTGCTATATTCCTAATGAATACCAGGTAGGAATCTGAACGTCCTTAGCTTTAGCGGGTATATTCCTAATGAATACCAGGTAGGAATCTGAAGGTCCTTTAGCCGGTATATTCCTAATGAATACCAGGTAGGAATCTGAACATCCTTAGCTTTAGCGGGTATATTCCTAATGAATACCAGGTAGAAATCTGAACGTCCTTAGCTTTAGCTGCTATATTCCTAATGAATACCAGGTAGGAATCTGAACGTCCTTAGCTTTAGCGGGTATATTCCTAATGAATACCAGGTAGGAATCTGAAGGTCCTTTAGCCGGTATATTCCTAATGAATACCAGGTAGGAATCTGAACGTCCTTAGCTTTAGCGGGTATATTCCTAATGAATACCAGGTAGGAATCTGAATGTCCTTAGCTTTAGCGGGTATATTCCTAATGAATACCAGGTAGGAATCTGAAGGTCCTTTAGCGGGTATATTAATGAATACCAGGTATGAATCTGAACGTCCTTAGCTTTAGCGGGTATATTCCTAATGAATACCAGGTATGAATCTGAACGTCCTTAGCTTTAGCGGGTATATTCCTAATGAATACCAGGTATGAATCTGAACGTCCTTAGCTTTAGCGGGTATATTCCTAATGAATACCAGGTATGAATCTGAACGTCCTTAGCTTTAGCGGGTATATTTCTAATGAATACCAGGTAGGAATCTGAACGTCCTTAGCTTTAGCGGGTATATTCCTAATGAATACCAGGTATGAATCTGAACGTCCTTAGCTTTAGCGGGTATATTTCTAATGAATACCAGGTAGGAATCTGAACGTCCTTAGCTTTAGCGGGTATATTCCTAATGAATACCAGGTAGGAATCTGAACATCCTTAGCTTTAGCGGGTATATTCCTAATGAATACCAGGTAGGAATCTGAACGTCCTTAGCTTTAGCGGGTATATTCCTAATGAATACCAGGTAGGAATCTGAACGTCCTTAGCTTTAGCTGCTATATTCCTAATGAATACCAGGTAGGAATCTGAACGTCCTTAGCTTTAGCTGCTATATTCCTAATGAATACCAGGTAGGAATCTGAACGTCCTTAGCTTTAGCGGGTATATTCCTAATGAATATCAGGTAGGAATCTGAACGTCCTTAGCTTTAGCGGCTATATTTCTAATGAATACCAGGTAGGAATCTGAACGTCTTTAGCTTTAGCGGCTATATTTCTAATGAATACCAGGTAGGAATCTGAACATCCTTAGCTTTAGCGGCTATATTTCTTAACTTCCTACATGTGCCTCTTTAACTCAGTGCACTATATCAGGCTTGTAGAGTATTGATTTTGATTTCATGAAACGTGTTAATAAAACCAAACCATAACTGAGAGCGGCTATAGACGGCCCTCTGGGGGAGAATATTCACGGGCTGTAAAGTAGCTTTCAGTTTTTATGATGAGGATAAGGGAGACCATTGACCAACATCCAATATAGTTGGTAAATATTATATAGCATAACTCATTTTAGCCTCAAGGTGAACGTGTTGTTAATTACTTGCGTTTTGCAATTTCATTTATATTGATTCCCCTGTGAGTGTAGGTTATGGTAATGCTCCAGGGGCTTTAACTAGTCCTCATGTCGGCATAGCTGATACAGATTTGACCCATTGGGACCTTCATGCATTCAGTGGACTCCCCGCCACCTTACACCACACATCATCATATTGCCTACTTAGACCAACGCTGAAGGCATCTAGCATGGGTTCCCTGAATATGTGCTGTTGCTATGTGTAAGGTACATGCAGGCGGTCACGAGGGATCTCCATCTATTAATCCAATTTATTTTTTTGCTGCAGCCATGCAGCTCTGCAAACTCTGCAGAGCTGTCAGAAAGCAATTAAGTTGAGTAGTGTGCGTTTTATCGAGAACTGTCAATCCCCGCTTCGACTTAATTAACTTCCATTCGGCCCTGCAAAGATCTGACCTTCAGAATGTAAATAATAGCCCCTCTTTGTACAAACAGGGGCCACGTGTAGGGTGACACTGTTCAACCGACATCTGACAGTGAGGTATATCTCAGACAAACAGACGCGTACGCACGCACCCACACGTCACACAGAGTGTGTCGCCGTTACATGATGGAATAATCAGTTTGATACTGAGTGACGTACAGCGTTGACTTTCTCTCAAACTTGACTCTTTACTAGGCCTGCACGATATGAGGAAAATCTGCGATATGCGATAACATTGTTCAATATAGCGATGACGATACGACTTGCGATAAATAAACAAATATCAAAGTATGCAGATTAGCTATACAGTTCCTACATGTATGTCTTTCTACTTTAATAATGCTAACATAGACCACAAACATAGCCTATGCCCACTGAATAAAGAAATGAAATACACACTGACTCTAGCTGAAACTACACACAGCGTGTTTGGGCTTTGGCAGAGGGGCGGAGCGCACTGTTGCAAGGGAAAGGTGTACGCTGGATTTACAACACAAGACAAAATGATCAGATGCTGAGTGGGAATGCATGACGCATGTAAATAAAACCACTTTTGCTATTCAGCAATTTGTCACAAGCGCACCAAACTTTCTGAACAATGTCACGTGATCAAAACTGTACTCGTCTATTGGACAGAATAGAGAAGGGAAATGTCTCCTCTTCAGCAGGCTTCTTGCCTGGCTGAGGTCTGACTGAACAACACAAGTGAATCCACAAAACACAAACCATGGAGCAACACCACCTGCGATATTGGGATTTCTGGTTTTACTTTGGTGTTAATATCAAATCAATATTTGACAAGAATGTGCCCAATATGAGCAGCAGATGAGGCAGCAAGCTGTTGAACATTTCATTCTGCAGATGAGACGAGTAGCCTACGTACCGAAGGAGAAAGCTGTTGAGAAACGATGTGTTGTTGTTATGACGACGTACGTCACGCGGCGCGCAGGTACTGTACACGTGTGCACGCCGCAGTGTTTGTCTTGCTCCCTTCTACCGTCTTCTACTCATGATGCACTGCATGAGTGCATCAGATGCACTGGTGCTCTTGTGTTTAGTCCGGTTTGCTTTCACACAACAAACGAACCGCGCCAGGGTTCACTTGGAAGCTAACCGAGACCCACGTTTTCAAGCGCGCCAGAGTTTGTTTGTTTGTTCCGCCCCAGAGTTCGTTCGCGCTTTCACACCACCCCAAACGAACAGCACTATCCGAGGAAGCGAACTCTGGCTAGTTTCACATTTGAAACCTTTCCAGGACGTTTTCTGACGAGCCAGCCAAAAATGGTTTTGTGTCTCACTAAAGAAAAACACACACACGTCGCTGTTGAAGGATGCACTGGCTGTTCCTGACGGTGTTGATCGGACCTGTGATCTTTCCGTCTCTAAACGCTCTCTAAGCGCTCTTCCGCCCCCTGCTGGCACCAGATCAGGCCCGTGAAGTCACGGAGTGCAAGAACACAAAACGTGTTGTTTTCGCCTTCTCTTGTTTTCTTTGTTTCTTTGCTCAAGTTTTATTGAGGTTGGCTGTGAACTTAGCCGCCCGCTCTACTCTCCTCCACGTCCTCCTTTTCTCTGCCCCAGTGGACTTGCACACTTCCTGCTCTCACAGCTCCTATAAGCAGCCCAGTAAACAGCCATGCTCATAGGTGAGTCAGCATTGTGCTGTAGCTGCCAACAAGAGGCGCTCAGCAGGGAGAAGAAGGGTGATATAATGGGCTTCTGAGGAGGAGTGGATGACTCTGAAGAAAGGACAAAACGCAGGGGGAGAAGATGAGAGGGAGCAGTTGAACTGGCATCGACAATAGAGCCTTTTAATAGAACTGCTTAAAGTGCTAATCGAACAGCTTTCATCGGGGGGGGAAACACCATGTTCAGATGTCCAGTTGCCTTCGGCACGCAGCTAAAGCGATGCTGCTATTTCAGTTCCTCATTCGATTCCTCTCTCGTTTCACTTTGCACTATACAGTAAGTTCAGCTGACCTAATATTTTTTTTTTTCAATAATATTTTTATTCAATTTTTAAATTTTACAAGACAACGACAAAAACAAAAAAACAAAAAGACAGGGCAGCTCAGACACGTCACAAGTTAGCAAAGACATAGATGTGGACAACAGTAAAGGAAAGGATGGACAAATGAATGAGAATACAATAAATTTAATTAAATTAGATGTACAAGGCAAAAAGGCAAGAATCAGGTGGCAATATCACTTCGGTTGAGGTATCCAATAGTCAGTGTCTCTGCTAGGTTAGGGTCGATATATTTCAAATAAGGCTCCCACACTTTATAAAAGACATCGGTTGTTGAGTGCAGCACACATGTCATGAACTCCAGAGGCATAAGCTGCATAATTATCTGGTGCCAGTTCCTCTTTGTTGGAGGTTTGTCTTTAATCCAAAATAAAATAATATTTTTTCTAGCAGCAAAAGTTGATAAATTAAATAGCCGTTTGTGATGTTTATAAATGAGTTTCTTATGGGGAAGACCAAGAATAAGGCTGACAGGGTCTGGGTCCAACTCCACACCAAAGATGACACTCAACTGCTGCACTATGTCTGACCAGTATCGTTCTATCTTAGGACATGACCATATGCAGTGAGTGTAATCTCCCACCTCTATCTTACACTTAAGGCAGAGGGGAGACAGGCTAGCATTCATTTTATGACGAAGGCTGGGTGATATTTGCAGCTGACCTCATTCTAATGTGCCGCGTCTCGCCATGAACGGCTAAGCAACCCGCTGCAACCACCGAAGTCACTGTCGAATCGATACTAGAGCCCAACCGATATATCGGTCCACCGATATTATCGGCCGATCTGTTGGCCGATATTTTCATTTTTTTAAGCATGTTGTGTATATTCGATATTTTTTCTTAGCTCAAGTTATATTTTATATTTGTTCTATTTGTGTTTTTGTATTTCGAGGTATTTATAATTATTAAATTCCCAGTGAAGTTTACAGTTTCATTGCATTGATGTCATTTTGGACAATAAAGTTGATTGATAAGCTGTAAAATATCCTGCCTACATTACATATCGCAAGTCGTGTCAAGTCATATGTTTGTCAAGTGTTTGATATTGAGGGATCATTGCAAAAAATTGTGTAATATAATGTGTACAATATAATATAAGAATATCGGCTGATATATCGATATCAGACATTTTTCACTCCCTAATATCGGTATCGGCATCGGCCTCAGAAATCCAGTATCGGTCGGACTCTAGTCGATACCAAAGCTTACACGGCTAATCCCTCAGCAGCCATATAAAAAGCTCATCAGTGGTGAATGAAAGGAGGGCTCGTGTGTGTGTGTGTGTGTGTGTGTGTGTGTGTGTGTGTGTGTGTGTGTGTGTGTGTGTGTGTGTGTGTGTGTGTGTGTGTGTGTGTGCGTGCGCGTGCGTGCGCGCTCTTTGGCACTGTTTGGATACAGAAGGGAGCGATTTCAATTTCATCTACTCTCAAGGTTGCTGATTTCGTGCGGAGCCTTGCAGTGACAGAACTAGTCTACAGCACACGCTGTCAATGTTTATGTCTCCACAATGTCACTGTGGAATGTCATTTTAAAAAACAGTCATTTTCTGATAATCACCAAAACTAAGAGGATTAATTTAATATGCTGAAAACCAAAATCGCCCCCATCTTATTTGTTTTCCTGCCTGGTGATTTGTAAAATTGCTTTCTTGATTACATTTACTCGTACTGTAACTTCAACAATTTTCATGATTATACACTAACCAGTCAAAAAGTTTGGGCACACCTGAATAGATGTACAAAGTTTTTCATGATCGTAAAGACATTTTTTTTCTTCAATGATTTTTATTGAAGAACAAACATGGCAAACATGAACAGTAAACATTAATTCTTTCCTTCAGATTATCTTTTTTAAGACATTTTGATCTAAAGGCGTAGGCTTAACTTGAAATTAAATTCTTAAGACAAATATAAATTATGAAGTTGATCCTATGTGTGGATTTCTTTCCAAAGCCGTTGCCTTTCCATCGTGGCAAAGAGTGGCTAAAGGACTTTAAAGAATCTAAAATATTTGATTTGTTTAACACTTTTTTTTAGTCGCCGCATAATTCCACTTGTGTTAATTTATAGTTTTGATGTCTTTACTATTATTCTGAAATGTGGAAACTTTTAAAAAATATTGAAAAATAGACCTTGTGTAACGTAGTCCGGTCAGAGATTACTAGGGTATGAGGAGATAATAGGCAATTGGCTCTTAATCTCTTAAACCGATACGTATCTTAGTGCGGTCAGAAATTATATTACAAGCTATGCAGCTAGCTCTCCTTCACTAGCAAAGCATATACTGACTTAACATTACTCCCCTTGCTCTATGGCGTGGGACACGTCTAGCGTCTGGCTCGCAGTGTTCAAATCTCCTGCTTACCTCCGGCCAGACGCCATCTTTGATCACCTCTGGACGCACAGCGCATGCGCCATCCTCTAGGGAATGGCATCATCTCCTGAACACATCTCAAGAGGGTAAAAACACAGATAGGTAACATCCTCAATACATTCTGATCATATCACCGCCTCTCTTTATATGTGAAACCAACTGACGTCATCACCCAGAAGAAACAAAAGAAAGTGGAATTGTGTAACACCTTGTGAAACGCACATCTCACAGTCACATAAGGAACTTATGCACATCCACTTCTTGGTGCTGAGCTCAACTGTAATACAGAAAATCAAACTAGAAAAAGGCGACACAGAGTTTCTTTGAGCTCCCGTGGTCAACATTTAATAATTCAAGACAAACAGTTTCGATCCGATACTGATCTTCGTCAGTGTCATGTGACCAGGCCCGTAGCCAGGGTTAGAGAAATACCGAGGTCATTTTAGCGCGGTGTGGGGGGCCCAGGGGGGGCTGTACCCCCCCGGATAGAAAATAACCCTAAAATGCTTCAATCTGGTGCACTTTGAGAGCAAAATTAAGAGGCTAGATCTATAAAGAACTACAGACATCATGTTAGATTAATATCCTCTTTACTGTGCTGTTGCTTTAAAATGATTCAAGATTCAAGATTCAAGATTTTTATTGTCACTCCATGGTACAAGTATCACGTGTGAAATTCTTGTGCTGTGGACTCCGTTTACAACATAGTACAAATATAACAGGGCATTTGAGTGCAAAAACAACAAGAGACACAACAAGCAATAAGGCAGTAGAGTGATAAGACAAGTCAGAGACAGTGGCATATTCACTGCACATAGGTGCACATGTCATGTGCATACTTTAGACGTGCTTAAACATTTTAAACATTTTAAATTCGGCGTATTAGACATGATACAGAAAATAAATGTCTCCCCATATAATATAATTTATATTCTGCATACAGGTCACATGGCAGAATACTGCTCAATTAAATACAATGGCCCATCTACACAAACATCACTTACAGGGGAGTTACTTACCCATTCACTTCAATAGAACTAGCCCCAATCTAGCCTCAATGCAAAATCTGAACGTTGTGGTGAGTTACCGGTATGTCTCTTCCTTCTATAGCACACAGAGAGGAAGCAAAGAGTTGCATTTCTGATCAACTATGTCACATTAAAACATCAATGACAGATGAATAGATCTGGGGGCCAGGGCTATTAAAAAAAAAAAAAAAAAAATTGTTTGAAAATACCGAGGTCATGACCTCGGTGTCCTCAATGGTAGCTACGGGCCTGCATGTGACACAGTGTCACAGTCACATATCCACATTGGCCTTTACGTCGATGTTGGGATTCTTGGGAACGATACAATACTGCGTGGGTTTAGATAGAATACTGCGTGGGTTTAGATACAATACTGCGTGGGTTTAGATACAATACTGCGTGGGTTTAGATACAATACTGTGTGGGTTTAGATACAATACTGTGTGGGTTTAGATACAATACTGCGTGGGTTTAGATACAATACTGCGTGGGTTTAGATACAATACTGTGTGGGTTTAGATACAATACTGCGTGGGTTTAGATACAATACTGCGTGGGTTTAGATACAATACTGCGTGGGTTTAGATACAATACTGCGTGGGTTTAGATACAATACTGCGTGGGTTTAGATACAATACTGCGTGGGTTTAGATACAATACTGCGTGGGTTTAGATACAATACTGCGTGGGTTTAGATACAATACTGCGTGGGTTTAGATACAATACTGCGTGGGTTTAGATACAATACTGCGTGGGTTTAGATACAATACTGCGTGGGTTTAGATACAATAATGCGTGGGTTTAGATAGAATACTGCGTGGGTTTAGATACAATACTGCGTGGGTTTAGATACAATACTGCGTGGGTTTAGATACAATAATGCGTGGGTTTAGATAGAATACTGCGTGGGTTTAGTTTTCCCTTTACATTAATGTCACACAGCGGTGACGATGACGAGCAGCACTGACCGACTTCCTCCTGTCACACTTTTTAAATTAGGATGTAAACTTGGACGAACGGAGGGGAAAATCGAAGGGAGTGAGATCACCTTGAGAGATCAGGATCAGAGAAGTCTCGTGTGTCTGACGTGCAGACCCCATATTTCCCTTCGCGATAACTGGGGAACCTTGTTATCAAATATTAAAGATGGTATCAGGCCCCTCCAAGACTGCCAATCAGACCTGGAGATACGCTTCTTCCTGTGGTCTCCTTTTGCTCTCTCTCTCTCTCTCTCTCTCTCTCTCTGTCTCTCTCTCTCTCTCTCTCTCTCTCTGTCTCTCTCTCTGTCTCTCTCTCTGTCTCTCTCTCTCTCTCTCTCTCTCTCTCTCTCTCTCTCTCTGATTCTCTTCTTCTTAGCTTTCCTCTCCTCCTTCCTGTCTCTTGCACTACTCGTGTTTCCCTCTTTTTCCACATGTTGTTATCCCTTATATTCTTTATCCTCTATTTCGCCATCATCCCGGCTTTCTGGGCTTTAGTGGTGGGGACACGGCGGAGCCTTACTTCTTGCAGAAAAAGGAAAGGTTGTAGAATAGATGCAGGTACATAACAGTAACTTGACACTCTGAAAAAATAAAAATCCAGATAGATTTTTTTTTCTCATATTTTCTCCCCAGTGGTACTTGGCCGATTCCCCCCTGCTGTCCCAGTCGTTGCTCCACACACCCTCTGTCGGTCTGGGGGGGGCAGAGCCGTAGCCGAGCGCATGCTTCCTCCAATACATGTGCAGTTGCCAGCTGCTTCTTTTCACCTGACAGCGAGGAGTTTCACCCGCAGGATTTAGCACCCCCCACCCCCCAAACAGGCGCCCCGACAACAAGAGCACTAAAGGCCATGTTCAGACTAGGAGGCCAAATCTGATTTGTGAACTTTAGTGACCTATTAATGACTTTATCCAGATTGGTTTTATGAGTCTGGACGCTCCAAGTCTGATTTGTGTCACTTGTCCCAAACCACATATGGAGGTAGTTTCCAATCTGCTTTCGACTGATGTGACTTGAGTGCGGACGCGCAGATCCACCAAATCTGATTTGAACTTCACTCGCAACTCGTCATCAAATGCTTCTGCGCAGGAAAACCACGTCGCCAACGTACGTATTTACTGACGCCCACGTCGTTACCATAGCAACCCATGCAGATAGGCTGTTTAGGTCTGGACATACAGATCCGACTTGAGAATCAGATTTGTGGCAGTGCGGACACACTCCGAAATCAGATTTGGGAAACCATGTAAGATAATGATGATTAATGACTTTATCAGCAAATCCGATTTGCCTGTAATGTGAACGTGCACTTAGTAGTGCAGCGACCAGGACTCCAGGACCCCACCGGCTTCCCGTCCACACAGACACGACCAATTGTGTCTGTAGAAACATCTGAACAAATTCAGTTGACACTTTCATCCCGACGCCGTTTGGTTTTTGTCTCCTTCACCAGGCCGCTCCTCCATGCGCCCAGCCCCCCAAGCATTGGTGTGGTATTACTCTCTCCATAACTTGTTTCTTTGAAAAGTTACCGAGTGAGAGATGCATCAAAGGTTTTGGAAATATGAATACTCGTCAGAATACTTATGTTTCAGCTTTGTCTGATCATCTCTCTGGTTTCTCCCCACCACATCCCGCTGAGAGACCTCCGAGCCGAGCCCGTGGCTACGAAAGAGCCTTTTATGATGTCGAGAGCAATTTGAAATTCCTCACGCAGCCCGGCGACTATTCTCAGACACCCATTTCTATCCCTTTGGCATTTTTTCCACCTAGGCAGATATACTTTTATCACGTGACCTTTTTGTCTGTGAATGTTTTAGGAGCTATCATCTTTCCCTGACGGTGTCTCTAATGGTGAGTGCGATCTCCTGACGAGAGTGGAAGAGAGGTACTGTAGATAAATTGTCTCTTGATTTGTCTACATTACAACCGCTTCTAAAAGCCAACATTACCGAGCAATCTAATATGTTCTCGTAATGTGCATTTTATTTCCGTCATAAATCATCGTGAGGCCGCTCTTTGATTTTTTTCTACAAAGAATGATCCTTGCGTTTTTTTTTCTCTCGTCTTCTTCTGAAAGTAAAGTAACCGCTCGTTAGAAGAAACTCGCAGGCGTACGGAAAGTTTAATTGGCGAAAGTGGCTTTCAATAAAAATCTGGGAAGGTTGTTTATTGAAACAAATGGTCCGGACGTCTCCCTCTTAATAACCTTCTCTCCTAAATGGCTGAGACAACTGAGGATTAACCATGCAATCCATCTCTTATTGAGTGCTTTAGCTCAGCAGAGTAATAGTGCCTTCAGTTTAGACTTTCAAGGTATTTTTTTTTTGTCGTCTTTGTCTACCATTACGCCTAATCATTTTTTGTCGTCTTTGTCTACCATTACGCCTAATCAGTGTTTGTTGCCTAATTCTGACATTAGTCTAATGGCATGGCGGCGTGCCCCTAGCTAAGCACACTGCTAACTCAGGTCTGGATGTTGAAGACTAATTCACGTGTCTGATGCATTTTGGTATAAGCGCAGGTTGGAAGCCAGGGAGAAAGAGAAACAGTGATCCAGTGATAGGAAGTGAACGTGGGCAGGCTTTTAACTAAATAGACCTCCTGGAAAAAAGAAGGAGCTGGAATTAGAAATGATGAAAACGGCTAAATAGTAGGGTCATCTGTGGCACTTCCGTGACCGTGGAGAGCGAAGGTCCGTTTCTCAATGGATTTGTCATCTAGGAGGGTTAATAAACAAATTTAGCCGGGGTGTATTTTTAAAAAAGGCGGGGAAAATATTTGAGAGACCAAAATCCAAAATGGCTGCTGTGGAAATTAACTTTTTAATGCTTTGACCTACAATGATGCACAATACATGGTTTCAGAGCTTATTCTGGTCAAGGAATACATATTTGGTGTTTATATAATGATTTGTCCTATTTTTGACCTTCAAATCCAAGATGGCTGCCAATTTTGAGGCAGTTTTTTCAAAATCGTCATAGAGCCTTCATATTAGGCTTGAATGACAGGTCTTCTCATGATGAGTTGAATAATATACAGTATAAGTACACAGAAGTCATCTCTGAGGTCAATAAAGTCAATGTTTGTGTGTAAACAACAGTTGCTGATTTGCGGTTTCCCATTAAATAGGGTAGGCTACTGAGAATATGGTGTCCAGTTCATCCTATCACATTTTCATAATGAACCAAAAACAATTTTGCACTATAGCCTAACATAAAATAGTATTCTGTATGCAAAGCTAGCAAGGTTAGTTGCTTGAGCTGAATTTAAAGGTCAACTCAAAACCAGGGCCGTAACCAGGGTTCCGAAATAGGGGAAATCCAGGGTTTTTCCCCCCCTTTTTTAGCCATATTTAGAGTAATATATCATTTTAAATCAACATTAGGATTATACTGTTGTGATGTCATTATTCAGTATATTCTCTTTCATGTCACCACCTGCTCAGCTCTCCTGTCAACATAATTGTAACTAACAAACACAAACTGTTTTAGCCAAATTCATATCAAAATGACACCTACAAACACAGGTACACAACCCAAGCCGTACACAACACACAAAGTCATCATCGATAATAAAAAAAACATACAGAGGGACATTTATTTATTCCTGATAGGAACGATTGAAAAATAAAATAAAATATATTATGTTGTTTTTAACTTTACACCACCTCTTTTTGTTACTTATTGGGTCATGAAACTGAAACCATGCATATAGCCACCTGCATACCTGACTTCGGGAGATTGGCAATTGGCATCATGCATGATTAGCCAGTAGCATCCCAACGTGTCACACAGGTAACATTACTTAAGAGACAGACTAGACACTTACTTTCTTGGTTGTTGCTAAAAAAATCTGTCAGTGTCACTCACTGTCTGTCGTTCACTCGCTCACTGTCTCGCAGCTCGCTCACCTTCAATTATCTCACCAGGCAGACAGACAGTCATCACTCACCACCATGCTGCTGCTCTCTCGGAATCAAGTTACCGCGGACGCGGCGTCAGATGACTTCCTGCCTGACCTGCCTTTCATTTCAAAATAAAAGCGATCCCGTGTTTTTCATGCTTTTTCATGCAGATTGTTTTATTTTTTTACAATCTTCGTTCTCAGGACACTCTACAATTTTCTGTTCCCAAAGTCCGAACTGAATTGGGGAAGAAAGCTTTTAGGTTCTCTGCACCCACCGCATGGAACAGTCTGCAGTCTGATCTTAAACTTAATAGCTTAGTAACCTTAAATGGTTTTAAGGCTATGGTAAAATCTCTTGAGAACAGGCTGTCTGTATGCAAGTGTTTTATTTGATCATTTTAATGTTTTTCAATTGTATGTGTTTATGTGTTTGTTTGTTGTAACTTTGTGTTGCTGCTGTTTCTTGGCCAGGTCTCTCTTGTAAAAGAGATCTTTGATCTCAATGGGACAAACCTGGTTAAATAAAGGCTAAAAAAAAAAAAAAAAAAATCTCTGAAATATTAGGGGAGGTCCGGACCTCCCCGTCCTCATAGCTAGTTACGGCCATGCTCAAAACAAACAATGAAATTAACTTTGAAATTAAAACTGAATCCTAGGCTACTAAATTTCATCAGCACACAGTAAAGGAAACTTGTCTTTGAACTCAGCTGACTGTCTAGTCCTAATCCCTGTTGTGCAATGTCCCTTTTCAGTGAAGTTTTAGTTTTTGTTAAGAGTATGGACTTTTAATCTTGACCTTGTTGGTAGGCAACGGCCCTTTTTCAGTCAAGCATTTTCAGATTAGCTCAGTCAGTCTGTGAAGCAGTCAGTGTCAGCACTTGCGCGAGCTCGCTTTTTCTCTAACTAATGTTAACATTACACACTTTAAGACACTTTGTTTGAGGATATCAACGTTATTCACTAGTCTAAAGATAGTTCTACCATCAAGAACATATAAAACAAAAGCAAAAACAATTTTTATTTGCAGAAGTCATCATTGATATTTGGTGTTAGCTAACGTTAGGTAACGTTATTACACAAGTTAACGTTATTAGGCAACTGTTGTTTACACACAAACATTGACTTTAATGACCTCAGAGATTACTTCTGTGTACTTATACTGTATATTATTCAACTCATCATGAGAAGACCTGTCATTCAAGCCTAATATGAAGGCTCTATGACGATTTTGAAAAAACTGCCTTTTAGAGCTCAAAATTGGCAGCCATCTTGGATTTGAAGGTAAAAAATAAGTCAAATCATTATATAAACACCAAATATGTATTCCTTGACCAGAATAAGCTCTGAAACCATGTATTGTGCATCATTGTAGGTCAAACCATTAAAAAGTTAATTTCCACGGCAGACATTTTGGATTTTGGTCTCTCAAATATTTTCCCCGCCTTTTTTAAAAATACACCCCGGCTAAATTTGTTTATTAACCCTCCTAGATGACAAATCCATTGAGAAACGGACCTTCGCTCTCCACGGTCACGGAAGTGCCACAGATGACCCTACTAAAATGTTAATGTAATCATGCTCCTCTAAAACGCTAAAAACGCTGTGGCATCTTCCAGCTCAGGTTCCAGCAGCGTCTGGGAAGGAAACAGGAGAATTGACTCTGGCAACGAGGAGATTAGCCTTGGTGTTGGTCCCAGAACCAGAGGAGAGCAGCTATAGACAGAGCAGGATCACTCTCCAGCTCCAGAACCAGAGGAGAGCAGCTATAGACAGAGCAGGGTCACTCTCCAGCTCCAGAACCAGAGGAGAGCAGCCAGCTATAGACAGAGCAGGTTCACACTCCAGCTCCAGAACCAGAGGAGAGCAGCTATAGACAGAGCAGGGTCACTCTTCAGCTCCAGAACCAGAGGAGAGCAGCTATAGACAGAGCAGGGTCACTCTTCAGCTCCAGAACCAGAGGAGAGCAGCTATAGACAGAGCAGGGTCACTCTTCAGCTCCAGAACCAGAGGAGAGCAGCTATAGACAGAGCAGGGTCACTCTTCAGCTCCAGAACCAGAGGAGAGCAGCTATAGACAGAGCAGGGTCACTCTCCAGCTCCAGAACCAGAGGAGAGCAGCTATAGACAGAGCAGGGTCACTCTTCAGCTCCAGAACCAGAGGAGAGCAGCTATAGACAGAGCAGGGTCACTCTCCAGCTCCAGAACCAGAGGAGAGCAGCCAGCTATAGACAGAGCAGGGTCACTCTCCAGCTCCAGAACCAGAGGAGAGCAGCCAGCTATAGACAGAGCAGGTTCACTCTCCAGCTCCAGAACCAGATGAGAGCAGCCAGCTATAGACAGAGCAGGTTCACTCTCCAGCTCCAGAACCAGAGGAGAGCAGCTATAGACAGAGCAGGATCACTCTCCAGCTCCAGAACCAGAGGAGAGCAGCTATAGACAGAGCAGGGTCACTCTTCAGCTCCAGAACCAGAGGAGAGCAGCTATAGACAGAGCAGGGTCACTCTTCAGCTCCAGAACCAGAGGAGAGCAGCTATAGACAGAGCAGGGTCACTCTCCAGCTCCAGAACCAGAGGAGAGCAGCTATAGACAGAGCAGGATCACTCTCCAGCTCCAGAACCAGAGGAGAGCAGCTATAGACAGAGCAGGGTCACTCTCCAGCTCCAGAACCAGAGGAGAGCAGCTATAGACAGAGCAGGGTCACTCTTCAGCTCCAGAACCAGAGGAGAGCAGCCAGCTATAGACAGAGCAGGGTCACTCTCCAGCTCCAGAACCAGAGGAGAGCAGCTATAGACAGAGCAGGGTCACTCTCCAGCTCCAGAACCAGAGGAGAGCAGCCAGCTATACAGAGCAGGGTCACTCTCCAGCTCCAGAACCAGAGGAGAGCAGCTATAGACAGAGCAGGGTCACTCTGCAGCTCCAGAACCAGAGGAGAGCAGCTATATACAGAGCAGGGTCACTCTCCAGCTCCAGAACCAGAGGAGAGCAGCTATAGACAGAGCAGGGTCACTCTTCAGCTCCAGAACCAGAGGAGAGCAGCTATAGACAGAGCAGGGTCACTCTCCAGCTTCAGAACCAGAGGAGAGCAGCTATAGACAGAGCAGGGTCACTCTCCAGCTCCAGAACCAGAGGAGAGCAGCCAGCTATAGACAGAGCAGGGCCACTCTTCAGCTCCAGAACCAGAGGAGAGCAGCTATAGACAGAGCAGGGCCACTCTTCAGCTCCAGAACCAGAGGAGAGCAGCTATAGACAGAGCAGGGCCACTCTTCAGCTCCAGAACCAGAGGAGAGCAGCTATAGACAGAGCAGGATCACTCTTCAGCTCCAGAACCAGAGGAGAGCAGCTATAGAAAGAGCAGGGTCACTCTTCAGCTCCAGAACCAGAGGAGAGCAGCTATAGACAGAGCAGGGTTACTCTCCAGCTCCAGAACCAGAGGAGAGCAGCTATAGACAGAGCAGGTTCACTCTCCAGCAGTTTTGGGGGTAACTCATTACAAAAGTAACTTATTACATGTAATATATTACTTTTAGCAGTAACTCAGTAATATAACTTATTACTTATAGGATTTCAGTAATATCATACCAGTTACTTTGTCAAGTAACTCAAGTTACAAATTGAGTTAAATTTGATTAAATCAAAGCACATATTTAAAAAAAGATACAATAATTTCCTAATCAAATTGTGTGTTTTTATGCAAATAACCACTATAGACGACAACAACAAAGGAAAAGAATAACATTTAGAATTTTGGATTGTTTACACTGACTTCAAGGCGGTTGAAATAATTTTTCCGGGATGGTTCCGGGGCGGCGATGTCAGTCTGTTGCTGCTGTTGTTTTGGTGAAAGTAATGCAAAAGTAGTGTAATAAGTAACGAGTTACTCTACACAGACAGTAATATTGTAAAGTAACTTATTACTTTCAAATGAAAGTAACTAGTAATATGTAGTACATTACATTTTGAAAGTAACTTGCCCAACACTGCTCTCCAGCCAGGACGTTCCTTTTCCTCTGCCTTCCTGGCTGTCTGCCTAGCTGACCCCAATCTTCTCCCCTCACCATCCAGCTCTGTGTGTGTGGGGTTCCTCTGGGGTCATGGTTCATGGGGTCATGCGTGGGCTGGGGTGTGTTGTTGTTGTCACACCAATTGTCACTGCAATCACACCTCTCCCCTCCAAAGGTCCAGCAGGGAGGTGGACTATCTCACAGTCCTGCTGACTGTGGAAGGCTGGGATTCGGGGGCGGAGGTCCTGGAGATGTTTGTTGTCGTGCCTCTTAAATGAGGTGTGCAAAACCCACAAGCAGATTGTGCTCTCGGAGATAATCTGTGTGTCGTGGCTGCGCGGGGAACAAAACAGATTGGGTACAAGCCAGGGCACTCTATACCCCCAGCTCCATGTAATATTATGATCTGATATGACTTTGTGGAAGACGATCATCTCCAATCTGTATGACCTTCAGGCTTCACACCGCAGAATAAGGTGGTTGCGTTTATACACACATTACAATATCAGACACGCATCAAACGAGGACTTGAAGCGACTTTGTGGTGCGCGGCGGCCTCAGTAAAACATCAAGAGGCGGACGATAGGGACCATCTTGTAATCATTTGGCCGGAGGATTATTAGAAGCAATAACTCAAAAGCTGCCCTTCGATCAAACCAAACGTGCGAGATGGGAGATGGGAGACCGTCCTTGGCGGCTGGGAAAACAAACATCACCTCGCCTCTCGTCTCATAACTCTCCGGCTATTACTGGTGGATGGTGATTTGATATTGATTAGGTTTCATGACCAGCCACCTTATTGTTCCACAGGATGCGATGGAGCTCTGTCCTCCCTGGAGTCCCATGACCTCCTCCTCGCACCAGGCTGTGTTATCTGCAGTGATGGCCTGGCTGGCAGCAGACGTCTGAATGGGGGCTCGTGACTCTCTCAGACAACACATTGCACTTCCCCGATAAAGCCGTTATTTGTCAAGGCCCCTATGGACCGCAGGCAGAACGTATCCATCTCTCTATTTTTATGCTTCTCTACGTGTCCCCTTATTTTCTCTCTTTGTGTCGCTGCTAGCTGCTCTGGTTTTGGGTCAGCAGATGTGCAACAACGATGTGGAGATTATCTCCTTTGTAATTAATGCATCTACTAAAGGGGAGAAACAAGAGCACCTCCTCCCACCTCCTCCTACCTCCTCCTACCTCCTCCTACCTCCTCCCACCTCCTCCTACCTCCTCCTACCTCCTCCCACCTCCCCCTACCTCCTCCTACCTCCTCCCACCTCCTCCTACCTCCTCCCACCTCCTCCCTCCTCCTACCTCCTCCCACCTCCTCCTACCTCCTCCTACCTCCTCCCACCTCCTCCTACCTCCTCCTACCTCCTCCCACCTCCTCCTACCTCCTCCTACCTCCTCCCACCTCCTCCTACCTCCTCCCACCTCCTCCCACCTCCTCCTACCTCCTCCCACCTCCTCCCACCTCCTCCTACCTCCTCCCACCTCCTCCTAAACTCAACTGAGTCACCAAAACTAGAACTCATATCTAATTTAATGCCTGTCTAACTGGGACTGTAAATTCATGTAAATTCCCTGCACATTTAATGCCTATTTAACTTAGCCTGTAAATTTCATGTACATTCAATGTAAACTCTTATTTAACTCCGACTGTAAATTCATGTAAATCCACTGCCTATTTAACGTCAATTTAACTCAGTCTGTAAATCTCATGTAAATCCAACGTAAATTCATATTTATCATCCACAGAACACTTCACCACTCATGTACATATTGTATATATTTACTGGATTTGATTGCACTTGCAACTTTGCGATTGCCATTAGTTATCTTCCTACTTCTTATCTCTGTATATTGATGTGACCGCTACGCTGCATACATACACTAAGACAAATTCCTCCTATGTGACTCGCATACTGTGGCAATAAAAGTGATTCTGATTCTGATTCTGATTCTGATTCTGATTCTGATGTGCAACGATGTAGATTATCTCCTTTGTAATTAATGCAGCTACTAAAGGGGAGAAACAAGAGCAACATAATTCACAAAGCCAGTTCTTTTGAAATTTGCCGGTCTATTTAAATTTTCAGAGCATTGAGGGTTGGGGAGAAGTGTCTGCTTTAGCTGTTGTCAGAAGAGTCATGCCCATTGTAACTGAGGGGACAATTGCCCCCTCAGATTTTTGAGAGGCAAAAAATATATATATATATATATTTTTTAAATAAACATAGGCTATAATATTATAGGCTGTGTGTGGTAGTTGAAACATAGTTTCAAGTTGACGTTTATTTATGTTTGTAGTTAAAACAAAAACATAAATACTGTATAGGCTACATACAGTACAACACAAAAGGCTGTTATTTACCCTTTGTCGCCACCTGGTGAGTAAATATATATAACTAAAACCATTAAAATTGACAACCGGTCCGTGACTTTTTTCCATGTATCTATCTTGGCACAAAAAAGGTTGGGAACCGCTGCTCTAGAGGACACTAGATGAGACTAACGGAAGAGAAAAGATTTCTACCTTCTGAAAAGGCAATACCAGCCAAAATAAACATTGTGTTACATTGCTTTGAAACGTGTGGTCTCCCTTTTTTTGTCAAGTCCATTGAGCCTGGGCAGTGGCAATGTGCTTAGTCTGGTGATTATGGATCTTTCCAGGAGGCTGAGAGCAGTTTGGAAAATAGCCTTATGGTTACACCTGCTCAGTCTGTTCATTTAAAATTAGATATTCCTCTAAATCTGGCTTCCAACCCCCTCTTACACCTCTCTTCATAATCTATTCACATTTCATTTCACTTGTGCAGGTCCTGATCGAGGCAACCGTGTCCAGGGAGCGGCGAGGCTACATCGCCATAGATGACATCATGCTGCTCAACTATCCCTGCTGTAAGTATGACATCATCATGCTCAACGATCCCTGCTGTTAAGTATGACATCATGCTGCTTAACGATCCCTGCTGTAAAGTATGACATCATGCTGCTCAACCATCCCTGCTGTAAGTGCCACTTCTGAGCTGAGGTGCTGTTAGAACAAAGAGGTGCTGGAGGAAAAGTGTTGTGGTTGAGAAAAGGAGTTATATTTAAAAGTAGCATGAAATAGGATGAGCAAAAGACAAATTAATGGCTGATTCACTCCTACGTTGGCAGTGTAGGTGTGCTGTGTGAACCGCCACTCAAAACACTTGTTTGGAGAGATGCCATCATAGAGGACCAACGTTTCAATTTTCTGCACTCCTTTTCTTAGACGCCTGCATTGTGTTTTTGGTTATTTGCGTGTGTATTAGGGCTGTGAATCTTCACTGGCCTCACGATTCCATTCGATTACGATTCAGAGGGCTACGATTCGATTCGATTACGATTATCGATGCATCTCGATGCATCTTCAATCGATGCATCACTTTTTTTCCCCAATACATGATTTATTTTTTCTCACTTTCTTTTTTCTCGCTGTGTGGCTACTTTTAAAATAAAAGTGCATTTGGAATTGCATTGTATTATGATCCATAATTAAAATAAACAACTGCATGTACTTCCATTATATTTGATTTGATTATAAAAAATAATAATTTTATAATCAATTTTTGACATTTGTGAATCCATGCAGAATCGTGCACGTCCGCATCGCGATGCATCTTATAATCGATTATTTTTGACACCCCTAACGTGTATAGCCTCATTTCCAAGTGCACAATGTATACTATACTATACCACCATCCAATAACTATGAATTAAGAACTATTTTATATCTTTAATTTATATTGATTTATAATATATAATATAAAGGGTTCTTCAAAGGTTCTTTTTGGAATGGTTCTTCTATGACATCACTCCTTTTTTTATGGATTTCTCTCTGAGGACTCTTGCACTCCTCTATCATACACACATACATGAATAGGATTCATTCATTCATTCATTCATGAATAGGATTCATGCCTCTAAGAAAATGCTTTCTCTTCATAGCGAACCTGTAACCTGACGCTGCCAGATGGTTTGTTTTCACAAAACTGTCTGGGAAACGAGTCGCTCGGGGAAACCGTTTCAAAGGGGCAGGCACTTCGAATTTTCGAATAATAGTTTTTATTATCAAGATCGACTTTTATTATTGAAAGTCGAAAATTGTTTTTTTATTGTTATTGAAGAAAAGCTGATATTCTGTCTACTGTTCCCCCGAGCCATCTCGGCGCTACGCTAATGCTAATGTTGCTAACGGCTAACGTAGGTCTGGCTGCCTAATGACAGTAAGAGTGCCAAAGTCACCCCCTCTTCCCTGTCCATGGGATTTCATCCGCCATTCATTTTTCCATAGACCTTGCGTAGAATGCTTATAAAAAATGTTTTACTTGGTCAAACCAAGCGATTCAACTATACTTAGAATCAGGGGAGACCATGTCAAATTTGACTCACAAATTATTATTTTTTTGGGGGGTGGACGAATTTCAACGAAAAATCGACTTTGGCCAAGCGAATTTCAACTCGTGTTTTTAAACGAAGTAGCTGGGTTTCCATCCAAATGTATCGCAACTTTTAATCAAATTTTCAGAAAGTCGGCAAAAGAAAATGCTAAATAATGCACGTTTCCATCCATGCTATTTTGCGAATTATAGAGCTGTCAATCACCTGGTGTTTGAGGCTGTCTGAGCTGCTGATCAGCTGCTAGACCCGATATACAGCTCTGTTAAACACATCTAACGTTATTCATTTAAAGTTTCTTGATAATCTACAAGTAGACAAAGGTACCATAACGCCATTTCTGGATTACCAGGTGCGACTCGGCAAGCATAACGTTATAATCCACGGAGCAGATAGTAAGTGAATACAATTTCATTCAATTCTAGAAGTGAGTCGCCTTAAAGTTAATATCCCAGTCTTCTTCTGTTTACCACGGCGGGTATTGTGCTGCGTATTTACCTATATTTACCGTGTGTAGCCCTATTGTGTGGAGGCTACACAACATGTCATGTTTTGCAGTGATCAAGGCAAACTGTGGTTTTTGAATGGAGAGACAACGGAATATCGCTTCATCCGTTTCCACCGCACGTTTCGCGTTTTCCTTTTATCGATACACCCGACTTTTCCACCTCCCTCAAGCGTGAAAACCTTTTTGCAATATTTGGAGGTTTTTGCGAATTAGGCTCAGTTTTTTTATGAGCAAATTTAAATTTCGCATAAAAACAGGTGGATGGAAACCTGACTAGTCTCTCAGCGTCACTTAGGCCATGTTCACACTAGGAGGCCAAATCTGATTTGTGAACTTTAGTGACCTATTAATGACTTTATCCAGATTGGTTTTATGAGTCTGGACGCTCCAAGTCTGATTTGTGTCACTTGTCCCAAACCACATATGGACGTAGTTTCCAATCTGCTTTCGACTGATGTGACTTCAGTGCGGACGCGCAGATCCACCAAATCTGATTTGAACGTCACTCGCAACTCATCATCAAATGCTTCTGCGCAGGAAAACCACGTCACCAACGTACGTATTTACTGACGCCCACGTCGTTACCATAGCAACCCATGCAGATAGGCTGTTTATGGTCTGGACACACAGATCCGACTTGAGAATCAGATTTGTGGCAGTGCGGACACGCTCCCAAATCAGATTTGGGAAACCAATCAAGATAATGATGATTAATGACTTTATCAGCAAATCAGATTTGCCTGTAATGTGAACATGGCCTTACACACTCCCTCTGCTCAGCACAAGGGCTCTGTCAGCTCACAGCGAATTTAACCACACCCATTGTCCACACGGCTGTGGAGTGACTTATATAACTGACACAGGCTTGAAGGATATATTTTTTCCCCCTCCCAGTGATTTATATTTATATATTCCTCGTTGTTACAGTATCACGAAGGAGACAGCCGAGCGTTCAGGGACGACCACGTCACAGAGGACATCGCCGGCGATTTCGTTAAGCGAACGCCGGCTGTGAGGCCCGCTACTTTTTTTTTTTATATATATTTTATTTTACTTTTTCAGAACATAAAGAAAACAAAACAAGAACAGGAAAAAGAAAAGAAAAGAAAAAACATATATACATACATTCGACATTACAATGCTACAAAATGGTGCTACCAGTCATAGAAAATGTGCTTACAAAACGATAAAATAAAAAAGAAATACTGTACAAAGGATCCAAAAGTAACTCAATTACTGCTTTTAGCCTGATCGAAATAGGTCAGGAACGGCTCCCAAATAACAACAAATGTCCTTAAAGAATTTGTCCTCTGGAACCTGAGTCTCTCCATACGTATAACTGAGATCATGTCTGTCAGCCACAGCTGAAAAGAAGGTGGAGAGGAAGACTTCCATTCCTTCAGAATTAGTCTCTTGGCAACCATCATCCCCTGTGTCAGAGACTGCTGCACGGCCGTTGGGAGGAGCAGAGAGGACTCCGAGCAGCCGAGGATGGCGAGTTCCGCCTCCGGTTGGAGGGTTATTTTGTAGAGTACCAGTCAAATATTTTGGCCCAGAATCCTGATTGCGAGGCCCGCTTCTAACCGCTATACGTGCACCACCCAGTGTTCCTCCTTGAGACAACAGATGGCATCTTCTACCATGCTCCCACCGTGACCATTAAATAATTAAGACTCTTATCATCTGTGATGTGGCAGAGGGCCAGGCCCGCCTCGCTCGACAGCCAGCAGCACACGGAGGAGGAGGAGGAGGAGGAGGAGGGAGGGAGGGAGGAGGAGGAGGGGAAAATCAAAGCCAAAGTGTCACAGAAAGGGAACACGCCAAATGAGTTCCTCCTTGTGAATTCTGCTTAAACCGCACGTTGACATTTCAGTTATATCCTCCCGAGTCGTAGTCTTTGACTCTGAAAACCGGTGTTGCAGTCACATGAAATATTTATCACGCTAAAGAGTCCCGAGGATAAAGATCTGACACGTTTTTAGCTGTGTAACACTGCAATTCTTGCCAACTGTTAGGGCATGTTCTTCCACTTCCCCCCATCTCTCATTCACACTCATTTATGTGTTTGTTTATTTTTGGCTCTCAGGTATGAATTATGAATTATGAATTATGAATTCACCTTCACTCAAAGGGAACATGGCCACCTGTGGGGCACAACGAGTGATCTCCCTCTATGTACGAACAAGACAGACAAATTGTCATCTCCCCCCCTGTCGGATAGCAACACGATGTAGAGCAGCGCTAAAACACGTGACAACCGAGACCCCTAAACGTTTGCTTTCTCCGTGATGTTTCAATGTCTGCGCCGTCTGTGTCGTGCCGCTTCTTCCTGTCAATCATTATGATTGACAGCTTGGGTTATCCCGGCTCGTTTTCCTGCAGATGACAGGCTCTGCAGGGGGTCTGCTTCTCTCCGCGCTATACTTGTTAATCAAGGAGTCGGGTGAGAAGGGCGACGCCCACACATCACTGGCAGCGCCGCATAGCATGCTGGGACGCTATTAGCCCAAAATGTGGAGGGATTTAATGCTTGTTCTAAATCTGTAGCCTGTCTTCCACAGATGCAGTCCTAATTCTGTTGATCTTCTATAGACGGTTTTAACTTGACAACAATAACAACCGTCACACCTGACCTGAATATCCGGTTTACTTCCTGTATACATCGCTGAGCGCAGGCTGATATTCGGCTCATATTAAATGTTAAAGGAACACTCTGCCCATTTTCAACCAGCTTTGTATCATTAGAACATCAGTAGTATATCAGAAAACTGTAAACGGTTTGGAAGTCTGTCATTTAATTTGACAGTTATTGAGTGTTAAAGTGTGGACCAGTGACATCACTGGTCCACAATAACTCAAATTAATAACTCATTAACTCAAATCAACTCTCAATAACTGTCAAACTATTCATCTAGTTTGACAGTTATTGAGAGTTGATTTGAGTTAATGAGTTATTAATTTGAGTTAGTGTGGACCAGTGATGTCACTGGTTGTTCTAATGATACAAAGCTGGTTGAAAATGGGCAGAGTGTTCCTTTAACGTTAGTCCGTGTCTCCGACAGACACAGTAACAACGTAGCCTATTTCGGTCTTTATGTCTTGTAGTAGTTAGTAGTAGTAGTTGTTGTTGTTGTTGTTGTTGTTGTTGTTGTTGTTGTTGTTGTTGTTGTTGATAGTTGCCATAACAACCAACCACCCCTGTCAGAAAGACGTGCACACGTTGGGTAGTAGGAAGCGTTGTCTGGTCCGGAGCTAGCCTGAGAGGCTAATAAAAGCTACATGTTACAGAGTAAAGCTGACTATCAGTATGTTATTGCACGCATATATAGGCCTATCTTTACATTTAAACGTATAGCAAAAATAAACAAATAGAAATAGAAGTAGGCTAGGTCAGTGTTTTCACCTGAACAGCTGAGAAAGTGACACTGTAAATAGTTAGCACTGGGAAGCTGATACAATTCAGGTTGCGGTAATAATGCGACATTTAAGGATGCCAACCGCCATAAAACACAGAAGAAGAAGCTGAGAAAAAGGAAGTGCTGTGGGGTTGCAGCTGGTGAAAACCGTCTATAGATCGCTGGTGTTCTGATGCTGTTTGTTACTGAGGTATTTTTTATAGGAAAGGTAAAGAAAAAATTAGCATAATGCTATTTCAAATTTTCACAGAGAAAAACTATGAATGTATTATGCTCTAGGTCAGGGGTGGGCAATTCTTTTTCCTGGGGGGGGGCCACATGAGAAACCCAGATTGTTGCCGGGGGCCAAACAAATAATGTCATGCCGCAACCTCTAATTTCACCACTAGACAAATGATAGAAAACATACTATGCACTGTCTTATTCTTCAGCATGTGTTCTATTGAAAATCACTCCAAACATTAACTTGAGGTCATCTCATTTGATTTTGATTTTTTTTAGCTTCAGTAAAATGATGTGGTTTGTCTAGAGACCAGTGATTCCCAAACTGTGTGCCGCGGCCGACTAGTGGGCTGTGAAGGTACTGCAGGTGGGCTGCGAGTGGTCCGCCAACACTTCCAATTTTCGCAGACAATCAAATGGCTGTTAGCAGGGTCCTTTTTAAAGCTACAGTGGAGGTCCTGTTATGAGAAGAAACTAGAAGACCCATTGGTACCAAGCAGAATAGCTAAATAACGCTCCAAACATAGGTTAAATTTGGGCGATGGAAAACTATTTCAAAGTGGTCCCTTGACCTCTCAGCTCAATTTATCTGAATGAAAATTAGTTCAATGGGTACCCACCAGTCTCCCCTTTACAGAAGGGGGGACTTAAGGTAGCATTTTTCACAGCCTAGCATTAATAGCTTGTGGATTGATTTCTTCTGTTGTTGATCATCACATTTTGTCTCAACAAATGCGTTATGCAGCAAATACTTGCTGTAGTAGTAGTAGTAGTAGTAGTAGTAGTAGTAGAAAACTTGAATGTCCTCCAAGGAGGCAATTTGTATTACAAATTACTTGTGATGAGTCAGGGGGGAGAAAATGTTGACAATCTGCTTTTGGGTATTTTGCCTAAATGTTTTTGTATGTGGATGGATTATTAATTTTCCTTATGCCCCAGTTCACATGCTCTGTTAAATACATAAAAAATATATAATATAAAAAAACATATAGGGAAATGCATCATCTTAGTCTCGTGTGTTGATCAGAGTTGTGATTAGATTTTCAGATTTCAAAGTGGGCCGCGACATTGTTAAGTTCAGGAACCCCTGCTCTAGACCTCCTGGTCCAGGCAGAACCATATGAGGGCCTGTTCTGGCCCCCAGGCCGGATAATGTCCAGGTCTGCTCTAGGTGAATGTCAGTGATATCCAGTTAATAATGGACAAAGATTAGACCATTGGAATCAGGCGCGGACTGCACGTCGGGCCGATGCCCGGTGGCCTAGCGTGCAAAAAAACCAAAACAATGGTGTGTGTGTGTGTGCCCGCAGTCAGGCCACTCACTGAACAGCAGGCCAGGCGCCGCCTACTGGTTTACTAGTGGTTTTATTACTTTATTAGTTAGTCTGAAGTTAGCCTTGAGTTTTGCATTGCTCAACACTTGGCTATAGGCTATAGAGACTAAAACCATTGTTGGCCTAATTTTTCATAAACAAAGGTTGGGGCTTGAGCAGAACACACTACCATGTGTTTAATGTTAGGGGCTTGCTTAAACAGGAAGATGTTTGATGAAAGTGAGAATATGTCAATATTTATTATTATTATTATTGTTATGACGTGTAGTTCTTAAGCCTGTGGAGAATAACGCAGTATGCACGATCTGATCACTCTTCCTTAAATAAAGTTTGCTGTGAAGCGTTTGTACAGAGGCATGTTTTTGGTTTTACTTCTTCATATTATACTTGCAGTTATCTAGGCAATATTGATGTTTCTATTATGCATTATATTCACTAAATCTTGCTTCAAACGACCCACATTGGGCTTCAAACGGCCCAAATTTTTCGGCCTGGCCTGCTTGGTATCTAATGCCTGGCCTGAATTATGATCCCAGTCCACCCCTGATTGGAATAGCCAGCTGATCTTTCATCCAGAAATGCATGAAATTCCTGTTTGTATTTTTGAAGATAAAAAAGGTTGCTTGTATGCCTGACTGGCACTGTGAATGCTTGACAGGTAATGGAATATTTTGGTCTCTCTCCACCCTCCCCCCTCTCTCTCTCTCCACCCCTCTCTCTCTCTCTCTCTCTCTCTCTCTCCCTCTATGTCTCTCTCCACCCCCCCTCTCTCTCTCTCTCTCTCCCTCTGTCTCTCTCCCCCCCCCCCCCCCCTCTCTCTCTCTCTCTCTCTCTCTCGCCCTCTGTCTCTTTAGATAAGGCGCCCCACTTCTCCAGGCTAGGAGATGAAGAGGTCAACGCCGGGCAAAATGCCACCTTCCAGTGTGTCGCTTCAGGAAGGGCATCAGAGGCTGAGAAGTTCCTGCTGGAGGTCAGTGACTTGATGGTGGAGCTTTTGGACAGAATAACCTGTGTCTTTTATATAACTGTTAGGGCTTTCACACCGGCAGGGCTCCGTGCCGGTTCCGGTTCCCGAACCCAAATTTGAACCGGTCGGCGCGTTCAGACCGAAAAAATAATTGGTTCGGAACCTGAAAAGTTGGTTCTCAGTGGAACCAAAAAATAGTTGGTTTTTCCTTGGGAACCGTGACATCATCAGTGGGCATGTCTCAGTCTAGGCTGTGAAAACGAGCAGGAAGGAGAAGAAGGCAGTGACAACATGGAGAAAAATAATTTGCAGTGGTCTGCTGAGGAAACCAAATGTTTAGTGGCGATTTGGGCATCTACCGAATCTCAAGAAAAGCTAGAAAGCAGTACAAGAAAGAGCAAGTCGTATGCCGAACTTGCGGAAGAGATGGCCAAGGCTGGGTTCACTCGAACGCCAGACCAAATAATTAATCAACTTAAAAAACTGAAGAATAACCGAATAATGTCCTCCCACTTTGGTTCCGCTTAAACTGGTGTGAACACGGGCTGGTTCGCCAGAAAGCACCAAGGTTCTGAGACTCCAGAACGGAGCCAGAGCCAGAACCAGAACCGTGTCTGTCTGAAAGCGGTATGAGTGATGTGTTTTGATACAAAATAAGGTATCAACCGCCGACTGTTGGAGAACTTACTGTCTGCCCTTGGTTGATAAGTTATCTAGAACTTTAGAAGCATTGAATGATCAACTTTTTTTCCTTTTCTTTTTCTCAATAATAATCATAAACTCTTCACATAGTGTGCTCTGCAGTGCAGACTGTTGATGCTCCAGTAAAGATGGCAGACGGTGTTTTAATGCAGTGAAGGCCACCGCGGCCCTGGAGCCTCTTCAGTCCAGTGCGTTTGAAAAAGTCCCATGACGTCTGAGATCATAGTGTTCTTTGCTTTTATTCAAATCAAATGCTCTGTTTTAGATATCTCCCATTTCATGGCGAATGATCTGGACCTGTGAAGGTCGGACACAGTCTGAATAAGTCTGTGTGTGAAGGTCCTCTCTTTACGTAGCCCTGATTTATTTATTTATTTAAAAAGGATCCCCATTAGCTGATGCTTGTGGCACCAGCTAATCTTCCTGGGGTCCAAATACAATACAATAATGCGATACAATACAAGTCTTATATACATATATACGATCACATTTGTGTGATGTTTACAAGTTATCATAATACATAATATATATCAGGTATGTGTAATATAACACATTTGCATTTTGGGTGGGTCACAAGTTACAAGTGACATTGTACATACATTTGTGAGAATACAAAATGGAGTTGCTCGTGACCAGCTGGACTATTGATCAGCTGTTAAGTAATGTGACCAGCTGGACTATTGATCAGCTGTTAAGTAATGTGTTCTTAAATGGAATTTGAAAGAGGACTTATTGTTTGATTGACGTATGTGATGGGGGCAGCTGTTCCAATGACTGATGGCACGATAGATGACTGTTTTTTCAAGGCGTTTGATTTAGGGCGAGGTAACATGATTTGGTCGTCAACTGCTGTTCTGGTGAGGTGACTATGGATGTTCCTGCATTTGACAATTTGACTGTGAATGAATTGGGGTTTGGTGGTTACTACTATTACTGTTGCTAAAGAATGTGACTGTGCTTAAGGCAAGCCTTTTCTCAACTGCTAACCATGAGAGTTTACAGTGCATGCTGTCTGTGTTTGTTCTTATGGGGCAATGTAAAACAAGTCTGGCGGCTTTGTTCTGGACAATCTGTAGTGACTGATGAAAGGATGAAAATGCATTGTGCTTCTGTAGGGTGCCGTGCACACCGGACGTGTGTATTTGAGAAGCCAGCGCCTTTCTGCAATTCATTCTCTATGGTAAGGAGGCGCTAGGCGCCCTCCTCTTTCAAGGACCGCACCTGGCGTTTAGGCGCTCTTGGCGGCTAGTGTTTTTTGGCAGAGCGCTCTGGGCGTCTCAAGCTGAAGAACATTTGGAGGAAAAGCGCGCTGCTCATCATTGTCACTCCTCCTACCTCTTCTCCTGCCAGGGGGATCTTCAACCTCCGCTGCTGCCAGAATTGGCAATAATCTGGTTTTCATGTTTACAATGCGAACACTCAACAACATCAAACTAGGGATGCACCGATTGCGATTTTCTTGGCCGGTTCCGATTTCCGATTTTTGAATAGTCTGACTTGCCGATATCGATTTTGGCCGATTCCGATTTTCTTTCTAAGAATTGACAGCTTACACAAACATTTTTGTAACTTTGCTTTAATAGAAAATTAAGATTCATGTCACAATTCTTATCATTTGCATGAGGTAGGACCATCTCACTCAAACACATCTCAAAATAAAAGTGTTCCAGGTTACTGAACAGAGCTTTTCTTTTTTTGTGCAAATACAATGAATATACATTTTTTTTATTCCAGTATATCACAGCTATCATGCATTTACTTTTCCAAAAGAAAACCGGTGCAACAGAACATCAAAATGTTATCCATGGACAAGGAGTTTATGCCCTGGCTCCTCCAGACCTTCGAAGCCACGCCCACTCCACAGTTGTGGATTTGGCTGTTCTGAAGAGGAAATGAGTTTATGAGTTGACGATTCAAGCTGAATATTAGAGTTTGCACACAGAATAGAGCTGTCACTTTTTCCCAAAATAAAGTTCGAACAAACTTTAATTGCCCGCAAAATGTTCGAATTTGAAGTTAATTGGTTAATTATTTTTATTTTTTATTTTTTTTGCAGGCCAGGCCAGGCCACCGGGCATCGGCCCGACGTGCCCGATTATGCAGTCCACGCCTGCCGGTTACATCGTATAAATATATATAATATAATATTAAATATTAAAAGAATATAAAAAAAAAATCCTCAGCTGTCCTCATGGTCCAGTCAGTCAGCTCCTCCCCGCTCCCGGCAGGCGCGGACTGCATAATCGGGGCACGTCGGGCACATTTTTTTAATTAACACATTCACTGCCAGCCGTTTTTTTTTTACTGTAGGTAGCTTCTGCCAGAGGGTTTTTTTGAGGATTCTGGCTCATCTTTCAAGACCCGAGGATTCTTTTCTGCTAAGATTTTGTGAACACAAAATATCTCAAAAGAACTAATAGAATGTGTGCTTTCTCTGTCTAAAAGAGTTAGTTTGTAGAGTTAGTAGTTATGTAGGCATTAGCACTTGAATACAGCATGGTTTCAGCGTCTGAAAATTTAAGCTGAGATAAATAGCTTTTTGTGAAATTCGATAGAACAGTCACTTTAACCATTCATTTTTGGCATCAGTAAGACGTCAGACATCTAAACAATAGTTTTGAACAGTAATTTCCTCCATAACAGCAGGAAACCCCCCTCTACTTCAAACTCCTCCCTCCGTGTGTGTTCTTCTTGGCTGCAGCGGGCGTGTCACAAGCTCGTTTCTGCTGCTGCTCCTGCTGCTGCTCCTGTCTGCTGGCGGCCGCTGGGCGAGGATGGGCTCGCTCGTTTCTTGGGGTTTCGGTTGAGAAACCCCAAGAAACGGGGTTTCTTTTGCGATTCTGGTCTTATTTATGCTGCGTGTTTCAAAGTGTGTTGCACCCATAATCTATTATGCAAATTTGCAATCCCCCACCGCCAGCAATCAGCGCGAAAGCGAAAGCGTTTTCGCCAATCCATTTTACAGTATGAGAATGGTTTCATCGCGCGTTCCCCTGCAGTTTTGGCTCGGCTTTTTCTAGTCTGGAGTCTCTAGTGCTCAGCACTGTCGCCACTTAGTGGGTCGGTGGAATGGGTTGTACACGTTCGGCGGCTCCAATATTTATATAAGAGATGTAAAAGGGTTAGATCAACGTCCCACCGTCAACATTTTTTTTTTTTTTTTTTTTGACGTATCAACTCGTCATTGGCAGTCAACCGTTGGATTTTTTTTGACGTATCAACTCGTCAATGGCAGTGAACGTGTTAAAAACAATTAATAATTCGAACAGGTCAATTACATTCGAACATGCCCCCCCCTCCCCCACATTCGAAGTTAAATTCGAATTTCGAATAAAAAGTGACAGCTCTAACACAGAGTCCGAAATTTCGTATGCGTTTTTTTTAATCCGCCATCCGCAAAAGAGAAATCGTCGCGCACGGAAAACCTTGAACACTGAGTCCGATGCGTTTTATTATTATGTTCGTCGCAATATGAAACAAATAGGCTGACATTCACCTCGCCAAGCCGGCTGTGGTGCACTGCGGCCGTGCTGCAGGGGAGAGGTCAAAACTACCTTTGACCTTTGAGAGGGAGCAGAGAGGGAGGTGAGCGAGCCGCTCAGACTGGACTCCAGCTGAGCGCGACTCGGCCAGTTGTTCCTCCGTGGCTTATTTTCGACTTGCATGTGTGACAAACTGTGAGCTTTCTCTTCTTCACTGACGGTGAAAAATGTCCACACTGAGGAGGATATGCTGGCGTGTGTGGTGTGGTGTGGTGGCTGTCTCGGTGCTTTGGTTGTGCGCGCACATCACGTGAAAGAAGGGGGGGGGGGGGGGGGGGGGGCAACCGGCACACAGAATCGGATATGTAGACTGACCGGGTCACCGGTCACGGCCGATCAGCTGAAAATCGGCCATTTCCGATCCCGATGAATCGGTGCATCTCTACATCAAACAGACAAAACTAGCTGGCTACCGTCCCGTGTGATCGCTGTGTCCTGAACTGTACTGCGCACGACTGCAAGGGAAAAACAAAACAAAACACACACATAAAACGCCCAGTGCGCTGCTGTGTTTTGTGCGCTGTGGAGGTGCTCTTGACATGATAAATACACATGTCCTGTCTGCACGCCACCTAAAGCTGCATTTCCCCGCTCTCATGCTGCAATCACTGTGCAGCCACACATCCACCATCTACTGTAGATCACCACTGACTGACTGCAGCACCTATCAATCACTGTGCAGCCACACATCCACCATCTACTGTGTATCACCACTGACTGACTGCAGCACCTATCAATCACTGTGCAGCCACACATCCACCATCTACTGTAGATCACCACTGACTGACTGCAGCACCTATCAATCACTGTGCAGCCACACATCCACCATCTACTGTAGATCACCACTGACTGACTGCAGCACCTATCAATCACTGTGCAGCCACACATCCACCATCTACTGTGTATCACCACTGACTGACTGCAGCACCTATCAATCACTGTGCAGCCACACATCCACCATCTACTGTAGATCACCACTGACTGACTGCAGCACCTATCAATCACTGTGCAGCCACACATCCACCATCTACTGTGTATCACCACTGACTGACTGCAGCACCTATCAATCACTGTGCAGCCACACATCCACCATCTACTGTGTATCACCACTGACTGACTGCAGCACCTATCAATCACTGTGCAGCCACACATCCACCATCTACTGTAGATCACCACTGACTGACTGCAGCACCTATCAATCACTGTGCAGCCACACATCCACCATCTACTGTGTATCACCACTGACTGACTGCAGCACCTATCAATCACTGTGCAGCCACACATCCACCATCTACTGTAGATCACCACTGACTGACTGCAGCACCTATCAATCATGGTTGATGAGCCTCCCCATCCACCTCTCTAAATGTTCAAGCCGCCAATTTAGTCACCAAGGATGAAGACGAATGTGTCTGCTAATTAGTAGGTGTTCCTGTAGAGCTGCCTGCTGTCACAACATCTCAAGGCCTCTTCAGCGCCTCCCCTACCTCTCCTTTGTCTGCTGGTCCCTCTTGTAAATGGTAAATGGTAAATGGCCTGCATTTATATAGCGCTTTTATCCAAAGCGCTTTACAGTCAGTAGGTACATTCACCCATTCACACACCGATGGCGGCAGGCTACCACGCAGGGTGCTGGCACACCAACGGGAGCAATTTGGGGTTCAGTGTAGGGATGTCACGATACTAGAATGTCTACTTCGATACTGATACCCAGGAAAATATCGATACTCGATACCATTTTCGATACCACGGGAATTGGGGGGTTGATGACACATCAAGAGGCATAAAAATAAAGTTAAGACAGATGGACGGACAGACGCACACTTCTCCATAATCTAGACCTGATAAAACTGAATTTAGACAGCAGATTAGCCCTGATCTAGCCACCAGCCTATCAGAACACGTTTAGCTTGTTGAAGCAAGAGATACCCACCAATGATAGGGAGGGAAAAATCTGTCATTTTTCATTAAAAGAAAGCACTGATAGTATCAAAACTGTTGCAAATGAGTATTGTATCCATTTAAATTTTGTAGTATTGATACTTTCGATACTATCGATACCTGTTGAAAATGAGTATTGTATCCGATTCAAATTTTCAGTATCAATACTTTTCAATACTATCGATGCTTTTGACAACCCTAGTTCAGTGTCTTGCCCAAGGACACTTCGACTTGCAGAGTGGAGGACCCGGGAATCGAACCACCGACCTCTTTTATCCAAAGCGATTAAGTGGACGACCCGCTCTACCTCCTGAGCTACAGCCGCCCTCTTGTCTTCCCATTTGACCCTGTCTGTGCCAGGCATGACTGTCTTCCCCAGCCGTTGTTGTCGTTCGCCGTTGTTGCACCCTTTAGTGTTGCTCAGTGTGTAACACCGTAGCAGCTGCACACCGATCTTAGCCGCAGCCTGCTCTTCAGATTAACAGATCGTTTTGTCGTTTCTCTCACCAGTTAGCTGCAGCCAGATTGTGTATCTAACATCAAGTGCTCCTCAAGCTTCATTTGATTTCCCCTGATTTCCCCCGTCTCGTTTGTTGTGATCGCCGCACACACGGCGTGGAGACGAGGAGACAGAGGAGATATGAGTGTATGATTGAGACTTGGATTGTCTTTCTGCGGTCATAAGATGCTTCACCCTAATCACTGGATATGTGTTTTTGTGTTTGTTTGTGAGCGCTGGGCCTGAGGTCTGTGCGGTTTGTGGGTTTCTTGTTGAAGTCCAACACAAACATCTTGACCCCACATGCCTCTCCTCCCTCCCAGAGGAGACCAGGGTTGTTCTTCACAACCTGTTAGAACCTGTTAAAACCCAGCAGAGAAAAATATCAAGTCCACCTTCCTTTTCCATACAGACAGAATGGCCTCCTAACCACTAGAAGGTCAGGTTCAAGGTCTTCTGCTGAAGACGGTATAGTGGCTGTAATGTAATGGTGTGGAACAATGTGAGAAATGCCTCTTAGGGTTCAACAGCGCTGTGCACATACAACATTACTTTGAATCTGTCTCCCTCTCTCTCTCTCTCTCTCTCTCTCTCTCTCTCTCTGTGTCTCTCTCTCTCTCTCTCTCTCTCTGTGTGTGTGTCCCTCTCTCTCTCTCTCTCTCTGTGTCCCTCTCTCTCTCTGTCTCTCTCTCTCTCTCTCTCTCTCTCTCTCTCTCTCTCTCTCTCTGTGTCTCTCTCTCTCTCTCTCTCTCTCTCTCTCTCTCTCTGTGTGTGTGTCCCTCTCTCTCTCTCTCTCTCTCTCTGTGTCCCTCTCTCTCTCTGTCTCTCTCTCTCTCTCTCTCTCTCTCTCTCTCTCTCTGTGTCCCTCTCTCTCTCTCCTCTCTCTCTCTCTCTCTCTCTCTCTCTCTCTGTGTGTCCCTCTCTCTCTCTGTCTCTCTCTCTCTCTCTCTCTCTCTGTCTCTCTCTCTCTCTCTCTCTCTCTCTCTCTCTATCTGTCTCCCTCTCTCTCTCTTTTCCACTCTCTGCACCAATCATTGATAGGGTTGGGGGGGAAAATCGATACACCATAGTTTCGCGATATTTTTCCTGACGATATTGTACTGATGTTTGGACGCCAAGTATCGATATAAAAAAAAAAAAAAATTGCAGCCATGCCAGGCCACCGGGCATCTGCCCGAAGCGCCCGATGGTGCAGTCCGCGCCTGCAGTGGCGTATTGAGTCCAGAGAAGCTTAATAATGTAGCCTACATTTTGGGCCAAAACAAAACAAAACAAAAAAACATGTTTTACTTCCGGTGAGGTTAAGGAAAAGGTAGGAAAAGGAGTTAGACAATATATCGAAATATCGCAATATTCAATATATCGCAATATCCAATATATATTGCGATATCGGTGATATCGCAATACTATCGTATCGTGACTCAAGTATCGTTTTAGTATCGTATCGTGGGCATCTGGTGATTCCCACCCCTAATGACTGTAAATAAAATGGACGGTGCTGCGGCTCTAAACTACAGGTTTGGGGGTTCTAGAGCAGAACACAAGACGTCTGCTCAGATGTGCGTTTACTGCGGTGGTTAAATCCCCGATCGTGTCTGCCTGGGCTGGGCTATCAGCTAAATTCTAACTTTGCTGAATGGATAGAACGGGGGAATTTACCCCATCCTGACCCCGCCCCCAGGCTAACCCAGCGTCTATTGTGGGCGTTCCTAGAGCCTGTATGGGCGTTCCCAGACATGCAGACTGTCTCTATAGTCTATCTATAGAGGCTGTAAACATGCTTAGTCCTGTTACAATGTGGGGCATTTAAACGATGCGGGGGTGAACGGGAACGACTCCCTTTCGGGGTGCAGCCTCAAGTGGCCATTCGAGGAACTACAGCCTTCAGGATCACTTCCGCAGCTTCCTCTGTAAAACCCCTGAGCTCGCCCACCGGCGCCAAACTCGCTTTTGTTATGCCTCCGCCGGCGATAGCCAGGCCGGAGGCATTATGGATCCGGGTTGTCCGTCCGTACGTCCGTACGATGTTTGTTAACGCGATATCTGAGGAACGCCTTGACGGAATTTCATCAAATTTGCCTCAAACATCGACTCGGACTCAAGGATGATCTGATTAGATTTTGGTGGTCAAAGGTCAAAGGTCAAGGTCACTGTGACCTCTCGAACGCCATTTTCAAGCTTGTTAACGCGATATCTCAGGAATGCCTTGACGGAATTGAATCAAACTTGTCTCAAACATCGACTTGGACTCAAGGATGAACGGATTACATTTTGGTGGTCAAAGTTCAAGGTCACTGTGACCTCACACACCCAATTTCCAAGCTCTGTAACGCAACATCACAGGAGCGCCTTGACGGAATTTCTTCCAATTTGCCTCAAATGGCGATTTGGACTGAAGAATGAACTAATGGCGGAGGCATAAGCCCGCGTTGCGGTCGTTCTAGTTTTTGTTCTTTTTCTCGGCCGCTCTCCCAGAGATGTATTCTACGATAAAAAGCTGTTTCCTTTTCAGTTCTATAGCAAAAACACACATCGTCTACTTCTTCACCCCACTACTCATCCATTATATTAGACTCGCTATTAAACGGACTAAACCTTAATGCATTAAAACCATTCAAACCCATCTGTCTCACAAATCAAACGGCTGTTAAACGTTTTGCTTCAATAAGGCCGGACGCCGAGGA
This sequence comes from Poromitra crassiceps, assembly GCF_964638095.1. Taxonomy (NCBI): domain Eukaryota; kingdom Metazoa; phylum Chordata; class Actinopteri; order Beryciformes; family Melamphaidae; genus Poromitra; species Poromitra crassiceps. The sequence goes on from NC_139641.1 coordinate 16,064,987, forward strand.
GGACTTAGGTTGTGTATGGGCGCCATTAAGGGATGACACCCCATAATAATCACTATTATTTTAACAAGATTTCATTTGTTTGTATTAAAGCCTGATTATTCTTTTATGTGATTAAATCAGGGAAATGCTCTCGCTCGTTCTAATTAAATTGCAACGCAATTGGACAATCATCCTTTTTAATCACTCAACTCAAACGAGAACTGACCCAGATAGCGATGATTTAAATGCATTTTCCTGCTTATATTGTTTAGAGGAGAGTCTTGGGACTCGGGGGGGAAATAGCTGTGCATAGGGCGGTAATAGGTAATATATACACGTGTGTGTGTGTGTGTGTGTGTGTGTGTGTGTGTGTGTGTGTGTGTGTGTGTGTGTGTGTGTGTGTGGATGGTTGGGTGCGTGCCGTGTGTGAGTTAGAGCCCGACCGATATATCGGTCCACCGATATTATCGGCCGATATTGGCCGATAACCGATATATCGGTATCGGCCGATATGCCGATATTTTTTTATTTTGTATTTTTTAAGTTATACACAGCATGTCGTGTATATTTGATCTTTTTTCTTAACTCAAGTTATATTTTATATTTGTTCTGTTTGTGTTTTTGTATTTCTAGTTATTTATAATTATTAAATTCCCAGTTCGGTTTACCGTTTCATTGCATTGATGTCTGCCTTCGGGCTGTATGTCAAATACGCCGAATTTAAAACGCCGAGTTTAATTGTATGTTTAATAAGGAATATGCTATTTGCACCTGTATGTCAAATACGGCGAATTTAAAATGTTGAATCACGTCTAAAGTATGCACACGACATGTGCACCTATGTGCAGTGAATATGCCACTGTCTCTGACTTGTCTTATCACTATACCGCCTTATTGCTTGTTGTGTCTCTTGTTGTTTTTGCACTCATATGCCTTGTTATATTTGTACTATGTTGTAAACGGAGTCTACAGCACAAGAATTTCACACGTGATACTTGTACCATGGAGTGACAATAAAAATCTTGAATCTTGAATCTTTAATTTTGGACAATAAAGTTGATTGATAAGCTGTAAAATATCCTGCCTACATTACATATCTCAAGTCATGTCAAGTCATATCTTTGTCAAGTGTTTGATATTTGAGGGATCATTGCAAAATAATTGTGTAATATAATGTGTATTATATAATATAAGAATATCGGCCGATATATCGATATCGGAATTTTTTTACTTCCTAATATCGGTATCGGTATCGGCCTCCAAAATCCAGGTATCGGTTTGGCTCTAGTGTGAGTGAGTGTGTGTGAATACATTTTTGCTTTGACATATATATTAGGAGTGTTATAACTGTGTGTGTGTGTGTGTGTGTGTGTGTGTGTGTGTGTGTGTGTGTATTGCACATCATGAGAGCTGTGTGTGTGTGTGTGTGTGTGTGTGTGTGTGTGTGTGTGTGTGTGTATGTATTGCACATCATGAGAGCTGTGTGTGTGTGTGTGTGTGTGTGTGTGTGTATGTATTGCACATCATGAGAGCTGTGTGTGTGTGTGTGTGTGTGTGTGTGTGTGTGTGTGTGTGTGTATTGCACATCATGAGAGCTGTGTGTGTGTGTGTGTGTGTGTGTGTGTGTGTGTGTGTGTGTGTGTCCGTGTGTGTGTGTGTGTGTGTGTGTGTGTGTGTGTGTGTGTGTGTGTGTGTGTGTGTGTGTGTGTGTGTGTGTGTGTGTGTGAGAGGGACATGTGTTAACCCGTCCTCTTGTCTCTGACCCTGTTGTGTCCCTGCTTCCAGAGGCACACTGGAGACGTAACATCAGTGGCGTCGGTCAAGCACCTGAGTCACCGGCGCTTTGTGGCGTCCTTCCAGCTGGCGGTGGTGCAGCGGACGGACCAGGACCTCTACCGCTGTGTCACGCAGTCGCCCAGGGGCTCCGGGGTCTCTAACTTTGCTGAGCTCATCGTCAAAGGTAAAACGCGGTAAACTCTGATCTCCATCCTTTCCTCACCCATATCATTCTCTCTTGGTCTTCTCTCTGTCTGTCTCCCTCCATGTGTTTTCTGTCATCCCGGGCCTCCACTTCTTCCTATTTTTGATGGTAAGATATTACTCATATCTCATATCTCATAGATATGAGCAAAACAAACAATGATACTAGTGTGAACCATAGACCGTATACAAAATATGGAAGGAGTCACCGTGAAGTCGCCCAGTGGTTTGTGGACTCGCGTTTTGAAGCCTCTAGTTTGCCGTTTTGGCCGCGGCCATCTTGGTTCCTGAGACAACGCGAGATCAGGGGTCCGTGATCGTCTTTTCTATGCTCTATTTTACTCTAAACAGGCGAGTTATATAAAACCACCCCCCCCGTACAGTTTGTCATGAAAGGTTCAATTAACCATATTAACCAATTAACCAATTAACCAAAGTGGTTTCCTGATCCAGGCTGTAAACATGTTTAATCCTGTTGTAAACGCGGGCATTTTAACATGGGCGTGAACGGGGGAATGACACTGTTTTGGAGCCGGCCTCATCCTTAGGCTTCATCTGTCCAAGCCTGAGCTTGCCTGGTGTGAACCAACATATTTTCTTTTTTCCAATATTTTATTTTAGCAGCCTTATTTTTTTTACAACACACAAACAAGGCAAACAGACAGGCTCATAGACATGAGGACGAAAGAAAAGAAAACAAAAACAAATACACATATTCTTAACACTCAGTATTGTATCATACTACCAGTCGCACAACATATCTATCTACATGCTTGCAGGACATATCGTAGGGCAAGTCACCCGTCGCCCCCAGCCTCACTGAGGTAGGCTAAAAATGGCTCCCAAATAACCAAAAATGTATTAAGTGAGTTGGCTCTCAAGAACCTAAGTCTCTCCATCCGTATAACATAGGTCATATCCGTCAGCCACAATTGAAAAGAGGGTGAAGAGGGGGACTTCCATTCCTTCAGGATGATGACACAGTTGTCCCCTGTGTCAGAGACTGTTGCACGGCCGTAGGGAAATTCAGAGAAGAGTCCGAGCAGCCGAAGATGGCGAGCTCCGCCTCCGGCTGAAGGGTTATTTTGTAGGCTTTAGAAATACCAGTCAAATATTTTGGCCCAGAATCCTGTTAGTGAAGAACAGAACCAGAAGGCATGAGATAGTGTGCTCTCCGACACTTGACACTTGTCACACAGTGGCGAGATAGAGGGAAAGATTTTGTGTCATTTATGCTTGGAGTAGTGGAGACGGTGCGTAGAGTAGGTCAGGAGGACATCTCTACTCCACACGGTGAGCATATTGTTTTGTATAACATCGGGCTGGAAATGCAGAGACGTGTTTTTCAAATGGATTCACTCGAAGCTCCTTATTCACAAATTGTATGATACTTGATCTTTCGATGGCGAACCCAATCTCCCACATTCGTTTGTTTGCCAGGCTGGAATCGTCACGTAGGCTCAGCTGCCACAGGCACTTCACCTGATTCTGACTCTGACGCAACCCCCCCTCCCCCCTCCTCCATATCATCTACCACAGATGGTGACCTCACTCCCATGACTCACTCTAACCCCACAGCCTGACAGCAGTCTGACACAGAGCCGTGTAGATAGAAGAGTCCCGACATCTCCATTCACTCCAATGGACCAGTTTTTTACTCTCAAGAGTTCCAGGAAGTAAGGTCCTGGATTAAGCAGCACTGTCGAGTTGCAGCAAGTTTGTGTTTGAAAGGGTTTTTCATCCCTTGAATCAAATTGTACATTATCAGCTTTATTTTAGCATGCAAAAGTAGCGCGAGACCCATTCCTGGCTGTTCATTGGCTAATGAGTCTCGCATTTTGGTCCTCCACTGACGCCACTCTCTCTCTAGACTAGAGGACACTAGTCTGACAGCGTTGTGATGGCATGGATCAGCAGGACGGCTTGATGGCATGTACCAAACTCCAGTCCCTCTGCTAAGAGAAGATGAGAAAAGGAAATAAGGACTCTATGCTCCTCCAAACATCACTTATTTAAAAGATTGATGCAGATCAGAGAGAGAGAGAGAGAGAGAGAGAGAGAGAGAGAGAGAGAGAGAGAGAGAGAGAGAGAGAGCATGAGAGAGAGAGAGAGAGAGCGGGAGAGAGAGAGAGAGAGAGGAGAGAGAGAGAAGAGAGAGAGAGAGAGAGAGAGAGAGAGGGGGGGGGAGAGAGAGAGAGAGAGAGAGAGAGAGAGAGAGAGAGAGCATGAGAGAGAGAGAGAGAGAGAGAGCGGGAGAGAGAGAGAGAGAGAGAGAGGAGAGAGAGAGGAGTTTGTGGCATGAAGTAAATCCTCTAGCTGGATGTAACAGTGTGGATTAGGTTGAGTGTGGTGATACAGACAGTTTGATGTGTGACTTGAGGGGTTTAGCCTCTTTTCCAGGATGTTTCTAAACCTGCTCTCCAGCAGCTGCCAGTAAACCAGGCATCAGTGAATGCGCTGATAGAAGCACCATGACATCCCCATATAATGTAATGTGCTCAGACTCTCAAAACTCTTTCAGAAAAGTATGATTGTATTTTGCACATATCTGCTCGTCGTTGCTTTCTTTGCTTTTTATTCAGGACACAGATATTATTTTTGGCACAGCTCATTTCCGCGGCAGGAGTAGATGCAGTGGCCGGCTCTAAAGCTTAATTTATACTTATTAGAAAGTGTCGCTCAGCACATGGTCGCAGACGAAATGGTGTTGCATTTATACTTCAGAGGACGTTCACCTCGGTTCAATGGTCACGTGACACTTGAACGCTATAAGCAGACAGCCAAGAGAAGAGAGGGAACGAAATGCACAGTGAAACCACCTCGGAGGCAAGATGTAACGTACTTGGCTGCAGCCGCATATAAACAGCACACAACCACACAACTCACCTCCTCTCTGTCTGGGAAATTGGTCACGACGTTCTTTGTGATTTTCACGAAGTCATACGTCAAGGACAGGCTGATAAAAATAGCGGGGACACGTTCATTCATTTCAATCGAGCGAAAACCAAAACAAGGAAGTCAAGCGCGTGCCGTCTATATAGCCAATCAGACTTGCGCGATACTATGACATAGTCAGCGACACTAGACATTTCACCAGGTAACAGACACTGCTGCTCGCCGACACTTGAAAGTGTCGACTCAAGTCCTCATTTCTGTCGGCGACCGTTTCAAAAGTGTCGGCAGACGAAGCATAAATTGGGCTTAAGTCACGTTCAAACTCAGCTGACTGCCTCTCTGTTTCATGGGAGCTGAGACAGAGTCCGTTAACGAGACTTTAATAAATCCCTTTTCCCCCAACTGCCCTGCTAAGAAGAGCCTAATCACCCCTTAATTAGTTGGATCCACTCATTTCAATTACCAGTGCTCCTCTGTAGGATCCTATAGGATTTCATGGGGGACTCATGTTAGAGGTGAGGAAATTCTCTTATTGCCCTATAGAGGACTGCAGCCAGTGTATGTAATGAATAACACATTTTTATCTTTTTCCCTAAGGTATGTTGCTGGCTTTTGTAGTGGCCCAGCGGTCATATATCGATCCTAAAAACACAGAAGATGAGAGATTTTCAGCCTTTTGAAATATAAATCTGAGTGCTGATAAAGTACTGTAGCACTGAGCCATTCTAAAAGAAAATATTTATGAATTTTGAGATTTAGATTTTGTGTATTTGAAATAATGTTCATTGAAATATTAGTGACACTGAATAGTTGATTTGCGCTATAGTCAATATTTTTGATGAATACAGACTAGATTTTCCTTTAGTTTCTGATATAATACTTTGCTTTTAGTTGAAATGTGCCTTTACATTTGTCCTTGTCCGTGGAGCAACACAGTTTTTGACCGAGACAAATTATTGGCAATCATTGCATCTTGTTAGTCCATAATTGTGTGTGATTTTACTCAATGTTCTAAATGGAGGTGCTAGTCTCTCAAGTTTAATTTGTTTTATACTCGTTGCCTTTTGACTTCAAACTTGGTGGCACATTTTGAAATACTGAAGGAGTGCTGAAACACCGAGAGCAAGGTTTAGTTTAAGAATAGTTCTGTCTACAGAGGGGAAGAGCAAAATCAAAACTAGGCTATTCACCTTATGTTCAGACCTTACAGTGGGCCAAATTCTTCCGGGTCCTTTTAACACTTCCGGCAGTTACGGCGCAAAATAAAAGAGTTGTTTTTGGAGCGGACAGTGCAGGGGGTAAAATAAATAACGTAGCCTACTACTTTGAGCTCGGTACACAGCAAGCAAGCGAGTATCCACTGTTAGCCAGGTCAGATAACGTTATCGTCGACAATGATGAGCACTTTCTTGTAAAACATACCTGGACTCCAACAAAGAAAGCTTCAGGTGGTTTTCTGTCCTCCGAGCGCAGCTCGAGCCACTTACGTCTATAAGACCCGCAGACGTTAACGTAATTCCCTGGAATGTGAGACTTAACGAGCCAGTTACATGGCGTTGCATTCTTAGACATTGCCGTTTGCTTTTATTTGGTATGTTGCATACAATTGGCTAAATTATTAGTTAATTCAGAGTTAGATGATATTGGAGCAGCCAGCCATTTTATTTTATTTTATTTTTAGCCGGAAGTTTTGATACGGCCACACAACCGGGTCAAATGGGCGTGGCTACATAAGGTGAATACTAATAAGGTAAGGAAATAAAAGACATAAATTATGAAAAAAAAACTAAAAACTAAAATCCAAATCATACAGGAACAAAAATAACAGACATTACGAAAAATATGGGTAGATTCCCTGCCTACCAACACACGAGGGTCGCAGGTTTGAGCCCCTGTGTTGTTCCCTGGCCTTGTCTGCGGGTGGTCAACTGGATTATAGGTATGTGTCGTGGTCGCTGCACCAGTGCGCCCTCTGGTCAGTCGAGGCACCTGTTCGGGGGAACTGGGGGGGAATAGCGTGATCCTCCCACACGCTACGTCCTGCCGGTGAAACTCCTCGCTGTCAGGTGAAAAGAAGCGGCTGGCGACTGCACATGTATCGGAGGAAGCATGTGAGAGGCCAGTCGTAATAGACACAGAGTAGAGGTGAGGTGCTGGTAATGTTAAAAACCCTCAGAGAGGCCAGTCATAATAGACACAGAGTAGAGAGGTGAGGTGCTGGTAATGTTAAAAACCCTCAGAGAGGCCAGTCGTAATAGACACAGAGTAGAGGTGAGGTGCTGGTAATGTTAAAAGCCATCAGAGAGGCCAGTCTTAATAAGACACAGAGTAGAGGTAAGGTGCTGGTAATGTTAAAAGCCCTCAGAGAGGCCAGTCATAATAGACACAGAGTAGAGTAGAGGTGCTGGTAATGTTAAAAGCCCTCAGAGAGGCCAGTCATAATAGACACAGAGTAGAGGTGAGGTGCTGGTAATGTTAAAAGCCCTCAGAGAGGCCAGTCATAATAGACACAGAGTAGAGGTGAGGTGCTGGTAATGTTAAAAGCCCTCAGAGAGGCCAGTAACACAGGGGCCTCTGTAGGAATGAGAGATTAGTCACGCCCAGAGATCTAACTCTGATCTTTCTCTCATCCTTTGTCCTCATTTCCGTTTCTATTCCCTTCCTCCTCCTCCTCTCTCTCTCACACACAGTTGCCCGCCTGTGTAATTGCGCAGTGGCACGGATCCGCCACTAAGTGACATTTGAACCAGTGGGCTCTGAAGTGAATCCGTGCTTTTTCCCCCCACCATCTTCGCTCATAGTGACGCGCGGTCTCCTCTTTCATCACGGCAGAACATTCATTTTGTGAAAGAGATGCACCACAGATACGGCACACATGCAGTAATCCCTCAGTTTACAAATGGCGGGTATCCAAAGATCATACACATACCAAAGCGTCATAGGCAACAGCTGTTTTTTCACTTGCCCCTTTGCTGAAATTGATGCGGCGGCTCAGAATGTTTTGTTAATAGGCCTGACTAATCTGCTATTTAAACGCAATTAAACCCCCTCACGTCCTGAACGTCTCAAGAGACTCATTTAAGACTCGATGGGTTTTAAAAGTGAGAAATCGGTTTCCATACATAACTGATTAATAGTAAAACATCGTCCTCCCCAGACTGTGCAGCAGACAGTGCTTCAGGCTCTCCAGCAAAAGCACAGGATGCTGTTACTGTACTAATTAGAGCTGGGTATTGGTTCAAATTTCAAGAATCGATTCGATTCCGATTCACAAGGTTGCGAATCGATTAATCCCGATTGGATTCCGATTTGATTAATTTCAATATCGATTTGGTTAGTGATACCAAAACGTGTTTTTTGAGCTGTAACCTGAATTACATGATTGTCCAGTTAGTATGTACCACAGGGGTTCCCAACCTTTTTTGCGCCAAGTAGATACATGGGAAAAAAAAGTTGCAGACCTGTTGTCAGTTTTAATGGTTTTAGTTACACATATATTTACTCACCAGGTGGTGACAAAGGGTAAATAACAGCCTTTTCATCTGTCAATAATGACACTTTCACAATGATGCACAGTGATTTGATTTCAGCCTATATAATTTTTAAAAGTAGATATTAATGATCAAACATTTCCATTCATGTAGCCTACAGTATTTATGTTTTTGTTTCAACTACAAACATAAATAAACGTCAACTTGAAACTTGAAAACTGTTTCAACTACCACACACAGCATATTATTTTAGCCTGTTTATTAAAAAATAAAAATACAAATAAAAATCGATCTCTGGACATATGAATCGATATCAAAGGATTAAAATAAAAATCGATTAAAAATCGGAGAATCGATTTTTTGAACCCAGCCCTAGTACTAATACAAATATGTGTCACACAATAAAAACCCCTCCTTGTTTCCTCCTCTCACAGTTCCCCCGTCGCCCATCGCTCCGCCCCAGCTGCTGCGAGGCGGTTCCACCTACCTGATCATCCAGCTCAACACCAACTCCATCCTGGGAGACGGCCCCATTATCAGGAAGGAGATCGAGTACCGCGCCAACCAGTCGCCGTGGAGCGAGGTGCACGCGGTCAACATGGTCACCTACAAGCTGTGGCACCTGGATCCAGACACGGAGTATCACATCAGCGTGCTGTTGACTCGGCCCGGGGAGGGGGGCACCGGACCACCCGGGCCGCCCCTCGTCAGCAGGACCAAGTGTGCAGGTGAGCTTCCAAAATCCTCCCAACACTCTGCTGCACCTGAGCTGAGTAAGCCATGTATTTTGGGTTATAGCATTGTATCATCAGAATCAGAATCAGAATCACTTTTATTGCCACAGTATGCAAGTTACATATGAGGAATTTGTCTTTAGTGTCTGTATGCAGCGTAGCGGTCACATCAATATACAGATATAAGAAGTAGGAAGGTAACTAAAGACAATCGCAAGGTTGCAAGTGCAATCAAATCGAGTAAATATACCGTATATACAATATGTACATGAGTGGTGAAGTGTTCTGTGGATGATAAATATGAATTTACATTGGATTTACATGAGATTTACAGACAGAGTTAAATAGACGTTAAATAGGCAGTGGATTTACATGAATTTACAGTCGGAGTTAAATAGAGTTTACATTGAATGTACATTAGATTTACAGGCTAAGTTAAATAGGCATTAAATGTGCAGGGAATTTACATGCATTTACAGTCCCAGTTAGACAGGCATTAAATTAGATATGAGTTCCAGTTTTATGGGGGGGGGGGGGGAGTTCAGTTGAGTTTAGGAGGAGGTAGTGAGTTTGTGTGTGTGTGTGTGTGTGTGTGTGGGGGGGGGGGGGGGGGGGGGGTTGTTGGTGAGGTCCTTGGTGGAAGGGGTTTCCGGGCCTTGTTGGTGAGGCTGATGGCGGTTGGGAAGAAGCTGGTCTTGTGGCGGGTGGTTCTGGTCTTGGCAGACCTCAGTCTCTTGCCGTGGGGGAGTGTCTTAAAGAGTTTGTGGCCAGGGTGGGAGGGGTCAGCCATGATCTTGCGAGACCGCTTCAGTGTCCTGGCTACATGCAGGTCCTGGAGCACACATGGGCAAAATACGGCCCCCGGGCCGGATGCGGCCCGCGGGCGCCACCTGTGTGGCCCGCGATGGATTTTTTTTTTTACACACACAGTGCACCTGAACGCAACATGCAAGATACCCGCTGAATAAGTGTCCAAATGTTCATGTCATATTCTGGCCAATACTCCACTTCTGTTATAGCATTTCAGTCTGGAATATGGAATATCTTTCAATAATCTTTATGACTAAAAGGCTCCATTGAAGTAGACATTTAAATAACTCAAATAACTCATTGGTTTTGGATTTATTTAGCTTCAAGACAAACCTGGTAGCGAGGACATTTTTTGTGGCCCTCTCTATCATCAAAGTTACCCATCCATGGGTTACGGCATGACAATATTTGTTCGGCCCCCGGCAACAATCTGGGTTTCTCATGTGGCCCCCCATGAAAAATAATTGCCCACCCCTGTCCTGGAGGGATGGCAGGTTGCATCCGATTATCTTCTCAGCGCAGAGGATGATGCGCTGACTATGATCATGGCAGACTATGTTCCATAGTGTTAAGAAGCCGTGAAATCCAATATGTGCTACTACATGTACCCGAGTATCAAGCTTACACATTTTCATTTTCATTTTTTTCTCCCATTTGCTCCCCAATTGTACTGAGCCAATTCCCCCTGCTGTCCCGGTCGTTGCTCCGCCCCCTCTGCCGATCTGGGGAGAGCCGTAGACTAGCACCATGCTTCCTCCGATACATGTGCAGTCGCCAGCCGCTTGACAGCGAAGAATGAATGAATGAATGAATTTTTATTTTCGTGTCTCGTCATTTACATGACCCATCCCTCATGGGATTATTCAGACACATAATAATAAGATAATAACATAATAATAAATATATATAAATATATAATAATAACATTCTGCCATCATCTAACAGCACAGTAGACATCAACCAGGCATAAAGATAATCAAGCAGGCATAACATAATCCCAACGTAATCCTCCGAAAAATGTTGTTCCAAAATAGCCAACAAGGTATTTCAAGCAGGCCGCCAAATCATTTGCAAAACATTACGATTTTTGTGGGGTAATTTTTTTATTATTATTATGTAGACCTATGAGAATGCATATCTCCATTGTGCTCTGAAAACACATTGAGGCCATTTACACCTGGCGTTAACATGTGGTTTCTGCCATCAGATTGCAATCAGATTGTATTTTATCACTTCAGCCTGATTCCATTTACACCTGGCGTTAACATGCATTTTCTGCAATCTGATTGCAATCAGATTGCACAAATGGTTGTCCTCTCAATCCGCATAAAGTTGCTGTATCCAGATTGAGAGGACACATTGCATTTACACTTGTGTTCAATGTGTACACAATGCATCCCCTGACCACCTCCGGAGGTGGTTTGGCCGATCAGATTGCAATCCTTCTTCAATGCGTTTTGGGGGTGTTTACACCTGGCATTTCAAGTGATAAAACACAATCTGATTGCAATCTGATCACAGAAAACGCATGTTAGCGCCAGGTGTAAATGGCCTCATTGTTTGGCCTCCGTACTGTGTTTAGGGCCAGATGTGGGCCACCAACATTTTTGAGATTTTCAAATGGGCCATGAGTCAGAAAAGGTTGTGAACCGCTGCCCTGGGCACAAGAAACAATACACGAATCTAGACCCAACAAAACCTTAGGAGCCACACGTTATTCCCCTCCCCCCAAACAGGCACCCACCGACCGACCAGAGGAGGCACTAGTGCAGCCACCAGGACTCATACCCCACACCGACTTCCCACCCGCAGACACAGCCAATTGTGTCTGTAGGAAGGTCTCTGACCAAGCCGGAAGTACCGCTGCCGGGAATTGAACCCGGGTCTCCGCCGCGGTGGCTGTTGAGTTACCTCTACACTAACCTACAGAACACGTGTTCAGGTTTTGACACTCAATGTAGCTTTGCTCCTACAAACAATTGAAAGAATACCAGTGGTACAGAGGCCATGTTCACATTACAGGCAAATCCGATTTGCTGATAAAGTCATTAATCATCATTATCTTGATTGGTTTCCCAAATCTGATTTGGGAGTGTGTCCGCACTGCCACAAATCTGATTCTCAAGTCGGATCTGTGTGTCCAGACCTAAACAGCCTATCTGCATGGGTTGCTATGGTAACGACGTGGGCGTCAGTAAATACGTACGTTGGTGACGTGGTTTTCCTGCGCAGAAACATTTGATGACGAGTTGCAAGTGACGTTCAAATCAGATTTGGTGGATCTGCGCGTCCGCACTGAAGTCACATCAGTCAAAAGCACATTTGAAGCAGATTGGAAACTACCTCCATATGTGGTTTGGGACAAGTGACACAAATCAGACTTGGAGCGTCCAGACTCATAAAACCAATCTGGATAAAGTCATTAATAGGTCACTAAAGTTCACAAATCAGATTTGGCCTCCTAGTGTGAACATGGCCAGAATGTCTTCATGGCACTTGATCAAGTCATCCCATGAAAGATGTCTTCTCTGACACCTCAGAATACAGATGCCCAACAGCCAGACGCTCCAACTTCAAAGAGTGTTATATTATAGTGCTTCATCTTGTCCTGATAATCTGCTCAAATTCAATCAGAGCGGACGTGAGAGACGAGTACTGACTCAGTCGCTGCATATATTTATCTCATAGGAAAAAGACACATTTGCTATCAGTAACCGTTTTCTCAACTCTGGAGCTGAGCAGGCAGAAAAGGGAGACGTCTGTCTGCCACCAGCAACGGCAAATATGGGTTTGTCGCTTTCTGTATTTAAAAGATAACAGCTGGCTAGCCTATATATAGCTGGCTTCTCTGGTATCTCCTTGAGAAGAAAGTTACGAAGCTAATGTTACAGTATGATCAGAATCACAATCACTTTCATTGCCAAGTACAATAAACGTAGAGGAATTTGCCTTGGCGACATATCGGTGCAGACATGTTCAGAGTACATACTTTGACACATGGGAATGGATAACACGCTAATTGCTAACATGCTTTATGCAGTGTAAAGTGATACTGAATTACATACATGTGGACACTTGCATTACTCATATACTACATATACATATACTGTATAGTGTATTCTCTGTACCTACAGTATATACTACATACATATACTGTATAGTGTATTCTCTGTACCTACAGTATATACTACATACATATACTGTATAGTATATTCTAGGGATGTTCATTTTGCAAAATTTCCATAATCGAAAATCGGGGGAAATTAACGATCAATTATCGATTATCGATCATATTAAAGCAGCTACGAGCAACTTTTTCGATTGTTATTAAACAGTATAATTACAATATTGATGCATCACATCTTACCTATAATAGTAGCTGAGACCAAAGCCGTGTGTATCTGAGATTGCTCCCTTAGGTGATTATTAAGTCTATGTCTGTCTAAACTCGCGTCAACAGGGGGCTCTCTAGAGAGACCGGACCGGGTAACCCGGAAGTGAAACCCGGAAGTGAAACGCAGCTGCCTGCCTACCCCGTTTGCGCTGCCTAGCAACAGCATAAACATTGTGAACGCCACGCATACTCTCGGGAACATCTCTCGTTATATTCTAACAGGTTTTTTGGAAGTTATTTTGTGGTTATGGCCGAAGTGGCTGCTGCAAACCGTTTCATTTCACTTCCTGATCTGCCCTGGCTACAGACAGACTAACACTGGCCGATTCACTCGGGGTTCAAGCGAGACTACTCTGCGTTGGTCTCGTCGACTATTAGAGGTAAGATGTGATGCATTGATATTACATTTATACTGTTTAAAGCAGCTACGAGCAACTTTTTCGATTGTTATTAAACAGTATAAATTTAATATCAATGCATCACATCTTACCTCTAATAGTCGACGATACCAACGCAGAGTAGTCTCGCTTGAACCCCGAGTGAATCGGCCAGTGTTAGTGTGTCTGTAGCCAGGGCAGATCAGGAATTGAAATGAAACGGTTTGCAGCAGCCACTTCGGCCATAACCACAAAATAACTTCCAAAAAACCTGTTAGAATATAACGAGAGATGTTCCCGCGAGTATGCGTGGCGTTCACATTGTTTATGTTATGTTGCTAGGCAGCGCAAACGGCGTAAAAAGGCAGCTGCGTTTCACTTCCTGGTTTCACTTCCGCGTTTCACTTCCGGGTTACCCGGTCCGGTCGCTCTAGAGAGCCCCCTGTTGGCGCGAGTTTAGACAGACTATAGACTTAATAATCACCTAAGGGAGCAATCTCAGATACACACGGCTTTGGTCTCGTCGACTATTAGAGGTAAGATGTGATGCATTGATATTAAATTTATACTGTTTAATAACAATCGAAAAAGTTGCTCGTAGCTGCTTTAATAACAATCGAAAAAGTTGCTCGTAGCTGCTTTAATAATAATATTTTTTTATTTTTTTATTTTTTTTATTTTTTTAACAAAATGAATGCCTATGGCAGAAAATATGAAAGACAACGTGTTCTCCTCAATGAACTCTTTATTTAAATGTGTCTCCTCTCCAACACTCTGCTGTCCCCGGCGCATGCCGGTGTTAATTCCCCATGTTTAAAACAGTTTTGTTGGCACAAAGGCCCGTGCCCAGCCAGAAAACTAGAGACTATATGAAGCTCCACCTCACGTTAGTCGGCTGTGCAATGGAGTGGGGCGAGGAGGAACGAATTCCACCCAAACCTAGTCCGCAATTTTTTTTTTTTTAATAATAACAAAATCGATAAGAATTCCACATGATCGATTCCATTCCTTAACGATCAATTATCGATTTTCGATAACTGATGAACATCCCTAGTGTATTCTCTGTACCTACAGTATATGCTTAGCTACATACATATACTGTATATTTTATTCTCTGTACCTACAGTATATGCTTAGCTACATACATATACTGTATATTTTATTCTCTGTACCTACAGTATATGCTTAGCTACATACATATACTGTATATTTTATTCTCTGTACCTACAGTATATGCTTAGCTAGCGTGCTGTTCCACATTTTTCTCCCCCTGCTTGTTCTACTTTTCATTCCCAGTCGACACTCCTTACAGTGATCCAAACAAACAAACAAACAAACAAACACTCCATATTAGGGGTGCACCGATCACGTTTTTTGCCACCGATCACCGATTGCCGATCGCCTATGGGAAATATCTGCCCAACCGATCATCGACCGATCACCGATCACCGATCACCGATCACCGATCACCGCTATATAAACTCCTCAAAAAAAGTTTGGAAACGTTATTTCGGTCGATTATTTCTCCCCTTTAATAATACCAATTGGCATTGTATTTTATATCGTTGGAAAGCCTGATTAGTGATAGGGCTTTTTTTTTTTTTTTTTTTTTTATTAATATACAAAAATATCGGCAATCAGCCGAAATATCGGCAATCAGCCGATCGCATATTTGAGGTAAAAATCGGCCGATACAGATTGCTTGCCGATCGATCGGTGCACCCCTACTCCATACAGTGATCCAAACAAACAGACAAACTCTCCAGTGAGAATGCAGATTAAAATGTGGATTGTGTTCCATTCCAATCAGTGATTTGTGTCAAGCTCTGCCTCCTATCAGGGTTTTTTCTCCACACATTCTGTGCCGCCTGCCTGCTCAGATCCATGCAGGCAGCCTGTCATCTGTCACCGTGCAGACACAGAACACAGAACACCCAGGGAGATGAGCGGGATACCAGGAGACGACAGCCCTGCTTACCATTAAACATACACATATATAGGACACAGTATTAACCCATTGATACCTGATGCAGCATTTGCGTGTATATCCCTCATTTGTGTGCGTGTCCCTTTAAGACCGCGAACCGCGTTAACGCGGTTCGCGGTCTTAAAGGGATACACACACAAATGCTGCATCAGGTATCAATGGGTTAATACACGCGCACTAGAGATGCGTGGATGAGCGTTTATGCCATCCTAATCCGTGTGTATGCATGAACCGTCCGCCCACCATAAATCCACGCAAATTATTTCATACTATTTATAGATCCGCGCCCGCCATGCACCCGACGCTATAAACGCTATAAACGGTATAAATGGAGCAAACTTACGGTTTCTGCTGCCGTTGGTGTGATCGCGATCGGTCCAAGACTCCAAATAAACTTCCATGCTGTATTATGTCCAGTCCACCACTTGCCCTCATGTAGCTTACTCGGCTAACGCTATAGCTTTAAGTTTAGTTTACTTGATTGCCTCATTGTATGGGAAAATACCAACGCGTCTTCTCTTCAAACACGTCTTCAGCGGAGATTCCTTTTTGAGGGTGACATCATTGACCATTATATGGACCAAAAGTGGAGCCTAGGACCTAGCACATGGCTATTGTTTTGTTTACGGCCGTGGGTCCTTTGGGGGATCTACAACAGGCGACTAAGAATGTGCCTGACGAAAAATGGAGCTTAAAATATGTTCATAGACTAGAGAACGTAATTAATATTATTTTTCCTCATTAATGATACATCGTTTCAACTGCTATTAATCAGAATGTTTATTTCTATGATCCGCGGGCGGGATATCCGCGGTCAGCGCGGCTATAACTGCGGCCCGCGCATCACTAACGCGTACAGATGCAGGCAGACATGTGCACTTGTGAATGCATACATACATTAGTCCTAGACAGACAGAGACACACACGCGCACGCTCACACGCAACAGAGAGGAGAACTCTGCTATTACCCCAAAGGCAGTTTGTGGTTCCATGCCTTCCATGGTCATCACTCTTTCCTATGCCCAACGGTCTCCTCCTGCCACACAGCATCCCTCACAGATCTCCCTGCCCTGCTCCACTAGAGCCTCCTCACTCCTCTCTCCTGCCACACAGCATCCCTCACAGATCTCCCTGCCCTGCTCCACTAGAGCCTCCTCTCTCCTGCCACACAGCATCCCTCACAGATCTCCCTACCCTGCTCCACTAGAGCCTCCCCACTCCTCTCTCCTGCCACACAGCATCCCTCACAGATCTCCCTGCCCTGCTCCACTAGAGCCTCCTCACTCCTCTCTCCTGCCACACAGCATCCCTCACAGATCTCCCTGCCCTGCTCCACTAGAGCCTCCTCACTCCTCTCTCCTGCCACACACCATGCCTCACAGATCTCCCTGCCCTGCTCCACTAGAGCCTCCTCACTCCTCTCTCCTGCCACACAGCATCCCTCACAGATCTCCCTGCCCTGCTCCACTAGAGCCTCCTCACTCCTCTCTCCTGCCACACAGCATCCCTCACAGATCTCCCTGCCCTGCTCCACTAGAGCCTCCTCACTCCTCTCTCCTGCCACACAGCATCCCTCACAGATCTCCCTGCCCTGCTCCACTAGAGCCTCCCCACTCCTCTCTCCTGCCACACACAGCATCCCTCACAGATCTCCCTGCCCTGCTCCACTAGAGCCTCCTCACTCCTCTCTCCTGCCACACAGCATCCCTCACAGATCTCCCTGCCCTGCTCCACTAGAGCCTCCCCACTCCTCTCTCCTGCCACACAGCATCCCTCACAGATCTCCCTGCCCTGCTCCACTAGAGCCTCCTCACTCCTCTCTCCTGCCACACAGCATCCCTCACAGATCTCCCTGCCCTGCTCCACTAAAGCCTCACCACTCCTCTCTCCAATGACATATTCAAGCCACCCGCCTCTCCCCACAGCCTCAGACACCCCTCATTCATCAACTCACAGCCCCCCCCCCCCCCCCCACAGCCCAAACTCACTCAAGAGACACACATCACAATAAAACAGAAGAAGAGAGGCAATAGCGAGTGAGGGAAGGGAGGAGTGTGTATGTATGTGTGTAGTGTGTGTATGTGTGTGTATGTGTGTGTGTGTGTGTGTGTGTGTGTGTGTGTATGTATGTAGTGTGTATGTGTTAGGGATGCACCGATCCACTTTTTTCACTTCCGATCCGATTCCGATACCTGAATTTGGATATCTGCCGATACCGATATTATACCGATACCAATATTTTTCTTGAATATACAGTATAGGAGACAGTATAGAAGATTTGGCCAATTCAAAAAAAAAAATTAATATACCTTGCAAAAAGCAGACAAAATTAAGAAAATATACAAGGCAAAGAAGGATACTATTATACATGAGCAAATTACGGCCAGCGCCCGCACTGGAATAAAAAAAAATAAAAAAAAATGGGATCAGATTTTTTTCTCTCCGATCTGATCCATGAATTAGTGCCAATATCGGCTACCGATATTGGATCGGATTGGCCCCATCCCTATGTGTGTGTAGTGTGTATGTGTGTGTAGTGTGTATGTGTGTGTAGTGTCAGTGTGTATGTGTGTGTAGTGTGTATGTGTGTGTAGTGTGTATGTGTGTGTGTGTGTATGTGTCGTTTGAATGAGTGAAAGTGTCAGAGTGAAGAGAGTGGATGTGTGAGAGGTGAAGCGAAAGAGCGTTCACAATCACAACATACGTGTGTGAGAGGTGAAGCGAAAGAGCGTTCACAATCACAACATACGGAAATTGCTTTCACAGTTGCCGGTTATCGGTGTTTGTGAAAGTCACCCAACTCAGCTTTTTAATGATGTATTTACATTTCATCCACTGTGACATTAGCTTGTTCAGCCACGTGTGCTTTTTAATGATGTATTTACATTTTATCCACTGTGACATTAGCTTGTTCAGCCACGTGTGCTTTTTAATGATGTATTTACATTTCATCCACTGTGACATTAGCTTGTTCAGCCACGTGTGCTTTTTAATGATGTATTTACATTTCATCCACTGTGACATTAGCTTGTTCAGCCACGTGTGCGCTAAGTAATGCTGCCCTGTTTGATCAGCTGTTAGCGGGCCATAGATGTGATACAAGTTGAGTACAGGTGAAGTACAGGTGAAGTACAGGTGTGTACAGGAAGTAGTGTAGGAAGTACAGGTGAAATTATTATTATAAATTTTTATTTTGTGCTGAGACTGCATCTGACTGCGTGGCCCAATGATTGTTTGTGGTCTTTTCTTTTTAATATATATATATTTCCCCCCGATTTTTTATCCCATTTTTATCCCCCATTAGTGCTAATTTTAATTTATTTATCCTGGTTGCTGCTCCACCCTCTGCCAATCTGGGGAGAGCCAAAAACTGGCTCCATGCTTCCTTCCGAGACATGGGCAGTTAGCCAGCCGCTTCTTTTCACCTGACAGGGGAAGCTTCACCGGTAGGACATAGCACGTGGGAGGATCACGCTATTCCAACCAGTTCCCCTCCCTCTGAACAGGCGCCCTTAATGACCAGAGGAAGCACCACTTCAGCGATATTACATGTTTTGGTGAAGGGTTCCTATATGAAGGAGACCCCCAGGGTGCATGGGGAGAACATGCAAAAGGCCCTTTTGATGACCCCACCCGGGCGGTGGGCACTCGAGGACATGCGGACGGGCACGCACTCCTTCAGCGCTCACATCGTCCCGGGTGGGAATCGAACCCAGGACCTTATAGCTGTGAGGTGACAGTGAGGCGACCGTGCCCCCATGTTTACGGTATTTACCTGGGGGCGGTTGATGTGTCATGCCCTGTACAGTAAACCTCAAATGTAAACTCCTTCCTCCACCCGGTTGTCTCTCACCTTCTCCAACCTCCAGGAGACACTAATCACCACCTGGCTCCTGAGTGCTCCTCCAACCCACCCCTGGTCCCAGACCATCTGGTCTACAGTTCCCCTCCTGACCTCAACATTCCACCACTGAATCCCCGTCCTCCCCCTTGCTGTTGCTCTGATTAAGTTTAAGCAGGAGGAAATGAGCGGTCAGGTTTGTGTGCCATCTCACGGAGGAGGTAATTATCACGGCGAACAGAAGGGATATTTGGATCTGCTCCGTGTTTAAGGGGAAAGTGAATTTCCTCCTCCAGAAGCTGTGCTTTGCCACCGTGACTGATCTCACTCGTCGGTGGTTCAGGCTGTAGATTTTCCGTCCTTCTCGACCACGATGACGCCTGGCTGGGCCGCGCCGTCCGCATACGCCCGTGTGGCGCCGTCGTGCGGTTGCTGTAAAACTAATGGCCGTGAATGTGAACATGATCTCCGCCTGGCTCTGATGGCCAGCCAGGTGTGCTTGATGAGGCGTCGCTGTGATTATCAGCACGCTGCATTAGCGCAGCTTGAAGCCCCCTCACAGTAAATCACAGAGGAGAGAGGCGAGCGGTTTGTACTGCAGGTGGTCCCCAAACTACCTTAATGGGCTTCATCACCTGCTGCTGGGGTCACAGATCTCTGTGGAAAGCCCCTCTGCCTGAGTGCCTGTGGTGCTCCTCGGTTCTCTAAGAGCCAGCTCACACTGTGGAGCTGCGGACTACATTTAGGAACATTCGGAAAACACAAGCTTGTTCCTCTCTTGGCATGTTGTTCATCATGCGTTTGTCTCCGAGCCAGAATTCCCTCAATCCCCATATTCCATATGTGCGCGTGCATGTGTGGAGACTGGAGAGTGCGTATGTTTTTGCTTCAGTACAGAGGCGTCATGCCCATTGTAACTGAGGGCAATTGCCCCCTCAGATTTTTGAGAGGTAATTTTTTTTTTTTTTTATAAACATAGGCTATAATATTATAGGCTGTGTGTGGTAGTTGAAACATAGTTTCAAGTGGACGTTTATTTATGTTTGTAGTTCAAACAAAAACATAAATACTGTATAGGCTACATACAGTACAACACAAAAGGCTGTTATTTACCCTTTGTCGCCACCTGGTGTGTAAATATATATGTAACTAAAACCATTAAAATTGACAACCGGTCCACGACTTTTTTTCCCATGTATCTACCGGTCCGTGGCACAAAAAAGGTTGGGAACCCCTGCTCTAGAGGACACTAGATGAGACTAATGGAAGAGAAAAGATTTCTACCTTCTGAAAAGGCAATACCAGCCAAAATAAACATTGTGTTACATTGCTTTGAAATGTGTGGTCTCCCTTTTTTGTCAAGTCCATTGAGCCTGGGCAGTGGCAATGTACTTAGTCTGGTGATTATGCATCTTTCCAGGAGGCTGAGCAGTTTGGAAAATAGCCTTATGGTTACACCTGCTCAGTCTGTTCATTTTAAATGAGATATTCCTCTAAATCTGGCTTCCAAACCAACCAAAACATTTTTGGCGCCACACTTTTTTTGGCCCCCTCAGATTGTTGGCTTGCATGACGCCCCTGTGTGCGCGTGCATGTGTGGAGAGTGTGTATGTTTTTGCTGCAGCACATGCATGTGTGGAGAGTGCATATGTTTTTGCTGCAGCGCATGCATGTGTGGAGAGTGCGTATGTTTTTTCTGCAGCACATGCATGGGTGGAGAGTGCGTATGTTTTTGCTGCAGCACATGCATGTGTGGAGAGTGCGTATGTTTTTGCTGCAGCACATGCATGTGTGGAGAGTGCGTATGTTTTTGATGCAGCACATGCATGTGTGGAGAGTGCGTATGTTTTTTGCTTCAGCACATGCATGTGTGTGGAGAGTGTATGTTTTTGCTGCAGCACATGCATGTGTGGAGAGTGCGTATGTTTTTGCTGCAGCACATGCATGTGTGGAGAGTGCGTATGTTTTTTGCTTCAGCACATGCATGTGTGTGGAGAGTGTATGTTTTTGCTTCAGCACATGCATGTGTGTGGAGAGTGTATGTTTTTGCTTCAGCACATGCATGTGTGGAGAGTGCGTATGTTTTTGCTTCAGCACATGCATGTGTGGAGAGTGTATGTTTTTGCTTCAGCACATGCATGTGTGGAGAGTGCGTATGTTTTTTGCTTCAGCACATGCATGTGTGTGGAGAGTGCGTATGTTTTTGCTGCAGCACATGCATGTGTGGAGAGTGCGTATGTTTTTTGCTTCAGCACATGCATGTGTGGAGAGTGCGTATGTTTTTTGCTTCAGCACATGCATGTGTGTGGAGAGTGTGTATGTTTTTGCTTCAGTACATGCATGTGTGGAGAGTGCGTATGTTTTTTGCTTCAGCACATGCATGTGTGTGGAGAGTGCGTATGTTTTTGCTGCAGCACATGCATGTGTGGAGAGTGCGTATGTTTTTGCTGCAGCACATGCATGTGTGGAGAGTGCGTATGTTTTTGCTTCAGTACATGCATGCCTGTCTGACAGTCAGTGCAGAGCCTCTCCGTCCGCAGCTAGCTTAGGCCCCACAGTGCAAAGGCAGGCTCTGCTCTGTCCTGATGATGTCCCCCGTGTAGCAGCGTTAATGGCGATAATAAACCACAAACTGTCGCATTGACTCCCGCGTCCAATCTCCAAGGATCAACGCGGCGCGCTCTGGGCTTTCGGCCATGTTGCGACGGCTGCAGTCTGATCCCGCGGGGTGCCAGAGAGAGAGTGGGCGTCTGTAGCGTGCAGACGAATGAGACGAGGCGAGGGGGGGAAGAGGGTTGGCACAAATGTCCACTTTGAGAAAGCCACACAATGAGGCTCTGTGGCCTCTGGTGCGCTGCTTTCATCAACAGTGTGAAGCCTCTCTTTATTTAGCCCGCAGACTGTGCAGACTATCAATCGCGCCCATTAAGACAATCCTCAATCACAGCGGACAATTGAACATGGCGGGTGTTTAGTCTACTACTTTGCGATGACTCTGCGCACCTCTTAAGCTTAATTTATACTTATTAGAAAGTGTTGCTCAGTACATGGTCGCAGACGAAAAAGAAAGTGTCGCTCATGGTGTTGCATTTATACTTCAGAGGACGTTCGCCTCGGTTCAACGGTCACGTGACACTCGAACGCTATAAGCAGCTGCAGAGGGAACGAAATGCACAGTGAAACCACCTCGGAGGCAAGATGTAACGTACTTGGCTGCAGCCACATATAAACAGCACACAACCACACAACTCACCTCCTCTCTCTCTGGGAAATTGGTCACGACGTTCTTTGTGATTTTCACGAAGTCACAGATCAAGGACAGGCTGATCAAAATAGCGGGGACACGTTCATTCATTTCAATCGAGCGAAAACTAGCGGGTGGACCCCAACCAAAACAAGGAAGGCAAGCGTGTGCCGTCTATATAGCCAATCAGACTTGCGCGATACTATGACGTAGTCAGCGACACTAGACATTTCACCAGGTAGCAGACACTGCTCGCCGACACTTGAAAGTGTCGACTCAAGTCCTCATTTCTGTCAGCGACCGTTTCAAAAGTGTCGGCAGACGAAGCATAAATTGGGCTTAAATCTGCTGTCACATGAGTCTGTTTGGGGCTCGGATCAATGACATCAGCAAGGGAATTCCAGGCAGCAAATGAAAAGGCCGTAAGCAGGTGAAACCCTGAAGCCTCTGGTATTATAGATCGGATGTATCATAGAGTTTCACTCGAGAGAAAAACCCCACACCACAGAGATGGATAAGTGCGTATACGAAACCGATGATACCGGGGCTTTCATGTCCGATAAAGTGCACTTTCATGTATGCGTGTGCTGTGCACGTCAAATAGAACGGGTAATCGAGAGAGACGAAGAGAGAGATAGGGAGAGAGAAAGCGATATAGCAAAGAGAAGGAGAGAGAAAGAGAGGATGATGATATTGGATACAGCCACATGTTTGTGTTTGTGTGTGTCTGAGTGCACGTTTCAAATCCAATTTCTTTGATGATTCTTTTTGTTTCAGTTCGTCACTCATCCGCTACTCATCCGTGCATTAGCAGCCTTATTGGCGTCCCCCTGCCTGCGCTAATGTGCAGCGCAGCTTTAAAGTGAGGAAATAAAGACCTTGGCCGGTCACCTCAAACTGTGCTGATCTCTCCCTGTACCCCATATCTCTGCTGTCACTCCCTGCCTCCCTGGTCCATTACTCATCCAGCGGCTATTAAAAGAATAAAGCAATACAATACATTATGTAGGAATATTGCTTGACAAAAAGGCATCGATTGTGTTAATAATGGCGGTTGATAAATGCCTCCATTGATAGTTTGCTGCTGAGGATGTCCTTGGCTTGACTCCGCCTCCCTTCAGCTCGGACGTGCTGCCCGAACACAGGCTTGGTCTGTCTCTCTGTGGATAGAGAGGCTCTCTGTGTGTCGTTCAGCTAGCAGCTACTACAGAGGGCTTCTTTAGGTTTGAGTGAGAGAAAGACGGTGGTTAACCCGGCAGTGACCAGAACTAACCATATCAAAATATGCCACAGACACGCCAAGTAACCAGCAGAATTGGACGTCCTTGTATAGCACTGTCATTTTGTGTATATGGATTTTAAGCCTCGGGACGAAAAACTATAACTAACTATAACTACTGGACAGCAGAGATGGGGACTTGGGACTTGGACTTGAGTCGCACTTAAGTCTCACTCACAGTGACTTGGGACTTGACTTGAGACTCATCCTCAAAGACTTGAGACTTGACTTGAGACTTGTCCTCAAAGACTTGAGATTTGACTTGGACTTGAGTTTTGGGACGTGAACAATCTTTATTATTTTTTTTATTTTTTTTGGTGCATTAACATCTATAAATCTAATTCTATACTGACAAATCTATACTGATGTCATCCAATCAATGCTGATACTGTATGCTAATAGATAAGGAGTGAGGATAATACAGTACATGCTTTGAATTCCTTAGTTTTAGCTATGCAGTGTTCTAAGAAGACCAGATGGCATGTAGCAGATGATAGAACGCTCATCCAGAAGAGACTTGACTTGGACTTGTGACCAAAGACTTGAGACTTGACTTGGACTTGTGACCAAAGACTTGAGACTTGACTTGGACTCTAGCTCAAAGACTTGAGACTTGACTTGGACTTGCCCCTCAAAGACTTGAGACTTGACTTGGACTTGTGACCAAAGACTTGAGACTTGACTTGGACTTGTGACGAAAGACTTGAGACTTGACTTGGACTTGTGACGAAAGACTTGAGACTTGACTTGGACTTGAGCTCAAAGACTTGAGACTTGACTTGGACTTGCCCCTCAAAGACTTGAGACTTGACTTGGACTTGTGACGAAAGACTTGAGACTTGACTTGGACTCTAGCTCAAAGACTTGAGACTTGACTTGGACTTGCCCCTCAAAGACTTGAGACTTGACTTGGACTTGTGACGAAAGACTTGAGACTTGACTTGGATTTGAGCTCAAAGACTTGAGACTTGACTTGGACTTGAGCTCAAAGACTTGAGACTTGACTTGGACTTGAGCTCAAAGACTTGAGACTTGACTTGGACTTGAGCTCAAAGACTTGAGACTTGACTTAGACTTGCCCCTCAAAGACTTGAGACTTGACTTGGACTTGAGCTCAAAGACTTGAGACTTGACTTGGACTTGAGCTCAAAGACTTGAGACTTGACTTGGACTTGTGACCAAAGACTTGAGACTTGACTTGGACTTGTGACGAAAGACTTGAGACTTGACTTGGACTTGTGACGAAAGACTTGAGACTTGACTTGGACTTGCCCCTCAAAGACTTGAGACTTGACTTGGACTTGTGACGAAAGACTTGAGACTTGACTTGGACTTGAGCTCAAAGACTTGAGACTTGACTTGGACTTGCCCCTCAAAGACTTGAGACTTGACTTGGACTTGTGACGAAAGACTTGAGACTTGACTTGGACTCTAGCTCAAAGACTTGAGACTTGACTTGGACTTGCCCCTCAAAGACTTGAGACTTGACTTGGACTTGTGACGAAAGACTTGAGACTTGACTTGGACTTGAGCTCAAAGACTTGAGACTTGACTTGGACTTGAGCTCAAAGACTTGAGACTTGACTTGGACTTGCCCCTCAAAGACTTGAGACTTGACTTGGACTTGAGCTCAAAGACTTGAGACTTGACTTGGACTTGCAAAAATGACATGTGAGCATCTCTGCTGGACAGTCAATTTACTGGTAGGAGTGCGTCAGCAGCCCCACAGCCTGTCCGATTAATTCGGCGTAATTGGCAGGAGTTCCTGCTCTGCCATGGGGGGGATGTGGGTGTGTTGTGTCCTGGCAACAAACCTGGTGACCTCCATGTCCTGTTGGGTCCAATATGGCACCACCTAGCTGGTGGTGAACAACTGCCAGCACATCCCTGCAGGACATCACCTGCACTGCACTGTCGTTTATTTGCTGGCAAAAGTCGTTATATTGACAAGCACAAAGTTACCTCTCATCTTCTAAAAATCCAGTAGTGCCTGAAGGACATCTCTAACGACATTACTTGTTACTCTGTGAATGAAGTCTCAGCGGGGCTCGTCTTTCCTCCATCCTTCATTTTGATGTTTTTATCTTCCTTCAATCATTCTTCTCCTCCTGTCTCCCTCTCTGCCTTCTCCTCCACAGAGCCCATGCGTGCGCTGCGCGGCCTGACAGCATCAGATATCCAGTCCAGGCAGCTGTCCCTGCAGTGGGAGAGCCTGGCGTTCAACCTGACGCGCTGCCACACCTACTCGGTGTCCCTGTGCTACCGCTACGCCACGGCGGGGGGCGGCGGCGGCCACAACACCACCGTGCGCGAGTGCCTGGCGGTGGAGCGCGGCAACGCCTCGCGCTTCACGCTGCGCGACCTGCCGCCCTACCACGGCGTCCACGTCCGCCTGTCACTGGCCAACCCAGAGGGCAAGAAGGAGGGCAGAGAGGTCACCTTCCAGACTGAAGAGGACAGTAAGTCTATTCAGCTTATGTTCAGACCTTACAGTGGTGCCAAATTCTTCCGGGTCCTTTTAACACTTCCGGCGGTCACGGCGCAAAATAAGAGAGTTGTTTATGGAGCGGACAGTGCAGGGGGTAAAATAAAGAACGTAGCCTACTACTTTGAGTTCGGTACACAGCAAGCAAGCAGAGTATCCACTGTTAGCCAGGTCAGATAACGTTATCGTCGACAATGACGAGCACTTTCTTGTAAAACATACCTGGACTCCAACAAAGAAAGCTTCAGATAGTTTTCTCTCCTCCGAGCGCTCGAGCCACTAATAATAAGAGCCGCAGACGTTAACGTAATTCCCTGGAATGCGAGACTTAACGAGCCAGTTACATGGTGTTGCATTCTTAGACATTGCCGTTTGCTTTTATTTGGTATGTTACATACAATTGGCTAAATTATTAGTTAATTCAGAGTTAGATGATATTGGAGCAGCCAGCCATTTTATTTTTGTTTATTTTATTTTATTTTTAGCGGAACTTGTGACACGACCACACAACCGGGTCAAATGGGCGTGGCTACATAAGGTGAATAGGAAGGAGACTATGGACACACTTTACAGTATACAGAGGAATTGAATTGAAGGGGCTCATTACAAAATGCTACTTCAATCAATATATATATATATATAATATTTCAATATCACAATTTGATATCTAAAATATTGGTGATGCAGGCTGATGTTTTGTTAGTTACCTACTACTAGGGCTGTCGTGATTGTGGCCAAAATAATTCATGATAACATTCTCAATATTATTGCAATATCTTTAGAAAATTGAATAATAATAATAATAGTAATAATTATTATAATTATTATTATAGTAATTATAATAATGCTATCAGTCAAATTAATCTTTAAACTTTGTTTATTGTGTGTCTCTTTTTTGGCAAATTAATTACACTCAAAATACGAGTGTAGGGAGATGGATTAGTGAGAGAGAGTCTGTAACCATAACTGTACCAAAGCGTACAAAAAGAGTAATTACACTTACTTACTTTACTTACTTTATTTGTTCATTTAGACGGGACAATGCATAATTAATGAACACAATGATCATTATAAGAAATGCCGGATTTAGCCCCAATGATAATGAAACAGCTACAGTAGTTACTGCGTCACGTGGTGTGTGTGTGTGTGTGTGTGTGTGTGTGTGTGTGTGTGTGTAGGGGGGTGGTTGGGGGGTGGTCTTGGTGGTGGTGTGTATTTATTAACACGATATCAATTATCATTGTTTTCAATATCACTATATCGTCATATCACAATTATCGCCACACCCCTATACCTACCATTTTAAAAAGTGCAATTATTTATATAATAATAATAATAATAAACTGTAATTATATAGCACCTTTCATAACATAAAATGCAGCTCAAAGAGCTTTACAGAAGAAATGATTTAAAAGCAATCATTTGCATAATAAGCATAATTTCATCACAATATAATAATAGGTGTTAAATATGTAATTTTGTAATGCACACTTTCATATGATGGGACTCTGCTCCTGCATGATGGTGTTTCTTAGAGGTGCAGAGGTTTGCTGATGTGAGGCCAGAGTTCAGAGGATGTTCGTGCTCACAGCAGTGTGTCACGTGACACGGCATTGTGTCACGTGACACACTGCTGTGTCACGTCGACTCAATGGTGTCAGTAGTCAAGTCAAGTTTATTTATATAGCCCTAATTCACAAGCATGTCCCAGAGGGCTTCACAGAGAATATGTCTAGCTAATTCTAGCTGACACAACAGTAGCAAACTACAGAATAAAGATAACACATTGAACAATTGATAGAGAAATATAGAAAATATAGAAATATAGGAGAGAGCAGGAGAAGGGAGGAGAGCAGGGGGAATGTGAGAGAGGAGAGAGCAGGAAAGTGATGAGGTGGGGAGGGAATGGGAAATGTTGGAGAGTATAGGAGGTGGGGAAGGAGCAGGGGAGGGGGGAAAGAGGAGAGAGCAGGAGAGGGGAGGGGGAGGGAGAGTGGGGGGATGTGGGGGAGAAGAGAGCAGGGAGAGGGGAGGAGGTGGAAAATGTGGGGGAGGAGAGAACGGAGAAGGAGAGGTGGGGAAAGGAGCAGGGGAAGGGGGAAAGAAAGAGAATGGGTGCCATGCTTTAAAATGGAATGGATGCCATGTCAGTACCATGTTTGATTGTTTTAAGATGTAGCTGAGAGTGTGGCGAAGTGACTTGGCTGCCCTCCAGCTTCATATAGCATTCTACTTTCTCAATCCTTCCCACAACCACACCCAGCAGTAGAGAGTAGTGTCATTGTCAACTATTTAATTATGATCACATGCATTAATTGGGATAACTGTTTTGGAGGTACTTGGAGGTAATATACTAATGTGCTAATATTAACTGACAAAATGAGAGACTATTCAGACCTGGAGAAATAAGAGCTAAAAGCGTTCTCAATATATTTCAGTTGTCTTGTTTTGTGATGGTTCGAGCACTTTTGAGGATTTTTAAGATTTTGGCGAGATAAATCAAGTTTGTCATACTAAAACATATAAAATCATATTCCAACATCATTTTTAAACATTTACAGTTCAAATAATTGCATACTCTGTTGGTTCCTCTCTCTTTTTATGAGGCATATTAATAAAAGGATGGCGACCATGTCAATAAGGCTGAATCAGTATTACAAAATATCTCATTGTCGCATGAAAATAATATGAAAAAGCAGAAATATCTGAGGCTCGCCAGCAACCCCCTCAGATTATTCCTTTGTGCCATAAGCAGATTGTCTGCATGCCAGGCTGAGGGAGAAATCAATTTTTCCACGAGAAGTCAAAACAAACAAGATTTTTCAGAAAGACAGAGGAAGCAAGAGAACGAGGGAGAGAAAGAGTGTGTGTGTGCGTGTGTGCGTGCGTGCGTGTGTGTGTGTGTGTGTGTGTGTGCGCGTGTGTGTGTGTGCGTGCGTGCGTCCGTGTGTGTGAGAGAGAGAGAGAGAGCGAGAGAGATACATACACACACGTCAATTATGAACATGTTTTTCAAAAACCTTAATAAGCAACTCTGTCCTCCAGACTAACTCAATACAGACCTAAGAGCAGAGTCAGCTGTTTGGCTGTGGTTCAGCCTCAGGCCTGAATCTCACATAACAGTCTTCCTCTCTCCACAGTGCTCACACAGACACATAACAGTCTTCGGGGCCCTATCGTCACAAAAGCGAAAATTTAGCGTTTGCGCTCGTTTAATGCCATGCGCAATGCAAATTGGGGGCGTGCACAATCGCATGCCTGTTATAATTGTACTGGACATAGGCGTGCCACATGCCAAAGCAGGCATTTCGGTGCAAAAATGTGGGGATAGATGGCATTATCCTATCGTCAGCAGCGCGCAGTTACTTTGCGCTAAGAGCTTTGAAAAGCACCTCTTACGCGCTAAATACCCCGCTGCGCTTGAGCGCACCATAATCTCTGTGATGCGCAGCGCAGTGCAGAGTAAAATTTATTTTGGATATGTCATTACGCACAGACGTGCCACGCCACAACATCAAATTCTGCTGCTAAAATTAGCAGATAATTCAGTGAGGCAATCAACTATAACTCACTGAGAAACTTTTATCACATCGCAAAGAGGGAAATTCATTGAGAAAACTTGTTGGACAATGGACATTATCCTACTTGCAATAGGCTATTCACCTTCACCTATCCTATAACCTGGAGGGTCATTGGCACCACAGACGATCTGTCAACAAGCTTTCTCCATCTCTCTCTGTCCTCGGCACTCTATTACGCATGGAGATAATATACAGCATATTGCATGCCTCGCGCAAACACAGCAATTGCGAGACAGGAATCTGATTGGTTTGATTGATGTAACGCCCCAGGCATTGCCTGGCCACACCTGTGAATAATTCTGGTGCTTAAGACCGCCCAAATCCCGTTTGCGCTGGCATTTTGGGGGCGCAGAGGATTTGCGCCTGCGGCAGGTTCCGTGAATGTTTCCCGCATCCCCGCCGAGAATTGCATCCCCACCATATTTCGGGGGCTGTTTTAACTTAGAAAACAAGAAGGTCACGTCAACCCATGTTACATTTCTGTATAAATCATTACAATATGCTCCCGTGAGGTGGGGATGCGTTTAGCTGCTGCCGGTCGGGGGTGCAAAACTCGGCATAACACCTGGACACTTGCGTAAGGCGGACTGCTATCGTTAAGGCAAGCAAACAGGTGCGCAAGCGCAAATAGGGGATATCGGGCCTTTCCTCTCCACAGTGCTCACACAGACACATAACAGTCTTCCTCTCCACAGTGCTCACACAGACACATAACAGTCTTCCTCTCCACAGTGCTCACACAGACACATAACAGTCTCTACACAGTGCTCACACAGACACACACCAGTCTCTCCACAGTGCTCACACAGACACATAACAGTCTCTCCACAGTGCTCAAACAGACACATAACAGTCTCTACACAGTGCTCACACAGACACACACCAGTCTCTCCACAGTGCTCAAACAGACACATAACAGTCTCTACACAGTGCTCACACAGACACACACCAGTCTCTCCACAGTGCTCACACAGACACACACCAGTCTCTACACAGTGCTCACACAGACACACACCAGTCTCTCCACAGTGCTCACACAGACACATAACAGTCTTCCTCTCCACAGTGCTCACACAGACACATCACAGTCTTCCTCTCCACAGTGCTCACACAGACACATAACAGTCTCTACACAGTGCTCACACAGACACATAACAGTCTCTCCACAGTGCTCAAACAGACACATAACAGTCTCTACACAGTGCTCACACAGACACACACCGGTCTCTCCACAGTGCTCACACAGACACATAACAGTCTTCCTCTCCACAGTGCTCACACAGACACATATCAGTCTTCCTCTCCACAGTGCTCACACAGACACATATCAGTCTTCCTCTCCACAGTGCTCACACAGACACATATCAGTCTTCCTCTCCACAGTGCTCACACAGACACACACCGGTCTCTCCACAGTGCTCACACAGACACATAACAGTCTCTCCACAGTGCTCACACAGACACATATCAGTCTTCCTCTCCACAGTGCTCACACAGACACATATCAGTCTTCCTCTCCACAGTGCTCACACAGACACATCACAGTCTCTCCACAGTGCTCACACAGACACATATCAGTCTTCCTCTCCACAGTGCTCACACAGACACATAACAGTCTCTCCACAGTGCTCACACAGACACATATCAGTCTTCCTCTCCACAGTGCTCACACAGACACATATCAGTCTTCCTCTCCACAGTGCTCACACAGACACATATCAGTCTTCCTCTCCACAGTGCTCACACAGACACATAACAGTCTCTCCACAGTGCTCACACAGACACATAACAGTCTTCCTCTCCACAGTGCTCACACAGACACATATCAGTCTTCCTCTCCACAGTGCTCACACAGACACATATCAGTCTTCCTCTCCACAGTGCTCACACAGACACATAACAGTCTCTCCACAGTGCTCACACAGACACATATCAGTCTTCCTCTCCACAGTGCTCACACAGACACATATCAGTCTTCCTCTCCACAGTGCTCACACAGACACATAACAGTCTCTCCACAGTGCTCACACAGACACATATCAGTCTTCCTCTCCACAGTGCTCACACAGACACATATCAGTCTTCCTCTCCACAGTGCTCACACAGACACATATCAGTCTTCCTCTCCACAGTGCTCACACAGACACATAACAGTCTCTCCACAGTGCTCACACAGACACATAACAGTCTTCCTCTCCACAGTGCTCACACAGACACATATCAGTCTTCCTCTCCACAGTGCTCACACAGACACATATCAGTCTTCCTCTCCACAGTGCTCACACAGACACATAACAGTCTCTCCACAGTGCTCACACAGACACATATCAGTCTTCCTCTCCACAGTGCTCACACAGACACATAACAGTCTCTCCACAGTGCTCACACAGACACATATCAGTCTTCCTCTCCACAGTGCTCACACAGACACATATCAGTCTTCCTCTCCACAGTGCTCACACAGACACATAACAGTCTCTCCACAGTGCTCACACAGACACATAACAGTCTCTCCACAGTGCTCACACAGACACATATCAGTCTTCCTCTCCACAGTGCTCACACAGACACATATCAGTCTTCCTCTCCACAGTGCTCACACAGACACATATCAGTCTTCCTCTCCACAGTGCTCACACAGACACATAACAGTCTTCCTCTCCACAGTGCTCACACAGACACATATCAGTCTTCCTCTCCACAGTGCTCACACAGACCAGGGAGATTGGTTATCACAATGTATTCATAGCTTTCAAGGGGCGTTACGTGCTGCCGGGAACGCCCACCTGCACTAGTTTCTCACGCTGTGTTTGTTCAGCCAAAATGCCGGATACCTGTTGTGCTATCGGTTGCACTAAACCGACGAGGAGACACGCCTGGCTTGTATTTTTACAGAATCCCGTCTGAGAAAGAAAGGAGGAGGTTGTGGATTTGTGCGACGTGGTTCAGTCGCTGGGGAGGGCAAAAAAAATTGCTTTTTTTTCTACCATCAAAGTGGCTCTTTGCGGCCAACATTTCATCAAAGGTAAGCTCAAGTAACGTTACAATAATGATTAATACGTTAACGTTACTTGAGCTTACCTTTGATGAAATGTTGGCCGCAAAGAGCAAAGACGTGTGTACTTTGATGGTAGAAAAAAAAGCAATTTTTTTGTCCTCCCCAGCGACTGAACCACGTCGCACAAATCCACAACCTCCTCCTTTCTTTCTCCGACGGGGATTCTGTAAAAACACAAGCCAGGCGTGTCTCCTCGTCGGTTTAGTGCAACCGATAGCACAACAGGTAGGCTATCCAGCACTTTGGCTGAACAAACACAGCGTGAGAAACTAGTCGACACGGCTGGCAAGTTTTTTTTTTGACCGCCAGGTGGGCGTTCCCGGCAGCACGTAACGCCCCTTGAAAGCTATAGTCTGGCCTTCACAGTCCTGCTACTGCTATTTTAGGGAGTAGCTTAACCCATTGATACCTGATGCAGCATTTGCGTGTATATCCCTCATTTGTGTGTGTATCCCTTTAAGACCGCGAACCTCGTGACGTGGTTCGCGGTCTTAAAGGGATACACACACAAATGCTGCATCAGGTATCAATGGGCAGCAAGCATCTGCCACATTCATTCCAATACATTTCAGCGTTAAAGAGCATGGTGCAGGTTAAAAAAAATCTGAATTGACATTTTGGGCTCATGATTACAGTGAAAACACTCCAAAAAGACAAAGATCCCCCCCCCCACACACACAGGCCCCCAGGGTATAAATATGGAGGAAAAGGTGACATTTTATAAATGGGCGTGTGACATAACATCTCTCCCCATCTTCCGCAATCGGTTAAAAACCCATCTCTTTTCCCTCCATTTCACCTCCCCCTAACCTTCCCTTTCCATCACCCTTAACATGCTGCCCACGTACCTTCAACTGTCTGTTTATTTGTTTGTTGGCTTTTATTGTATTTATCTTTTTCCCTTATCTCTGTTTCCACTATGTATGTTACATGATTTTATGGTTGTTATTTTCTGTATGTACGTCGCTTTGGAGAAAGGCGTCTGCCAAATGAAATAAAGTAAAGTAAAGTAAAATAACAACAGGAGTGACATCACAAGAGGAGAATGTTCTGCTGGGGCTGACACACACAGGGATGCAAAGTCATGGAGAGTGAAAAAAGGTGACAGATACCAGGGCAGAGACATAAAACCACTCAGAAATCCTCATATTTTGGGCTGAAAAATGTGACTGTCACCTAAGGGTGACTATTTTGCATCCCTGTGACATCACAAAAGGTAGTTCCATGAAATGGACCAGTGCCCCCTGCTGGTTACAAAAACTAGTCTAAACGCAGCTGTGTGTGATTGAAAAAAAGTTTTTTTCCCCCAAATCCCATTGCTATATATACCCCTTCCACATATTAATGCAATGTGGTCTCCAACCTGCACCATGCCCTTTAAGTTAACCGAGGGTTGCTATAAAATCGTAACATCGTCCTATTTCGACCGTTTTCATGTCTGTTTGTATATAATTGATGCAGTTCATAAATTCACTCTGCATCTCTATCTGATGTTCCCTGCCTCCTGCTCTCTTGACTATGCATGAGCCTTCTGCGTGTCCCATGTGGGGCGTTGTTCTGATGTTCTGAGCCTCTCTGTGACATTCACTCCTGTATGATATATTGACATGAGAGGGATGAGCGCCGTGGGGATTAGCACTTCTATTTTCTTGACAAATGTTTGTTCTGACAATTTTCCTTGTAGTTCCCGGAGGCATCGCCCCAGAATCCCTCACCTTCACCCCGCTGGATGACATGATCTTCCTCAAGTGGGAGGAGCCTGTGGAGCCCAACGGCCTCATTACCCAATACGAGGTGAGCCCCGGACGGAGATTTTTTGAAGTCTCATCACTTTTTTGCAATCGTCAAATGCAATAGATTTCATAATAAAAGCCCGGGTTTAGACCAGAACTTCAACATTTGTCAGCCCATCATCTAGTGTGAAGCTGTCTTGACATTGTCTTAACACAGCATGAGCAGAACATTGAAGATAAAGAGGGATGTTCGATATTGGCTTTTTTACCGATATCCGATAATGTCCAACTCTTAATTTCCGATACCGATATCAACCGATATCAACTGATACCGATATAAGCGGGCTTTTTTTCCATCAAAATTTCAGGTAACAAGTAACATAATGTAGCTTAATGTAGCTGAAGAGTTTAATATACACTATAATATGCATGTTGTGTTAAAGTTGTAAGTGTTATTGGGGCAGTGGTGGCCCAACGGTTAGAGAAGCGAGCTTGTGACCAGAAGGTTGTCGGTTCAATCCCCGGGACCGACAGGATAAATCTGGGTGGGGAAAGTGAAAAGGCAGTGTTTGCCCCTCCCTCATTACCACCACTGAGGTGCCCTTGAGCAAGGCCCTTAACCCCAACTGCTCCAGTGGAGCTGCTCAGTGGCCAGCAGATCAGACTGTGGTTGTACTGGTCAGCTTCCAGGTATGAATGTGAACAGGGCACTCCTGAAAAAGAGAACATTGCTCTAATTTTTTATGCTAATATCGGCCGATAATATCGGTAGGCCGATAATATCGGACATCCCTAATAAAGATTCACCCTAGCGGTGTCCGGGTAGTGTAGAGCTAAAAGCACTCGCCTACCACATCAGCGACCCGGGTTCTATTCTCCTACAGACACAGTTGGCCATGTCTGCGGGTGGGAAGCCGGTGGGGTATGAGTCCTGGTTGCTGCACTAGTGCCTCCTCTGGTCAGCTGGGGGGAATAGCGTGATCCTCCCACAGACACGCTACGTCCTGCCGGTGAAACTCCTCGCTGTCAGGTTGAAAGCAGCTGACGACTGCACATGTATCGGAGGAAGCGTCTACCGCTCTCCCCAGATCGGCAGAGGGGGGCGGAGCAACGATCGGGACAGCAGGGGGAATTGGCCAAGTACAATTAGGGGGAGAAAATTGGAGAAAACGACAAAATAAAATGAAGATTCACCTCATCTGCAACACAGCAGGAAGTAGTGTTCCTTCACAGAATGAAGCTAAAGGAGCATTGCTTTGTTTACCAAGTTTAAAAAAAGGTGCTTGTTGGAGTCAAGGTTTAGATATCAATAGACAGATGGCGTCCATGATCCTCCAAACAAAATGCCAAGGCACCCCCCCCCCCCCCCTCCCCATCCTCACAAGATGTTGGGGTTACGTCTGTGGGAAAGCTCAGACAGCTGTAGGCCTACCTACCCTAGCCTGGGTAAACCATGCGCATATCTCTCTCTCTCCGCTTTGTCTCTCTCCCCCTCGCTCTCTCCTTCCCTCTCTCTCAGATTTAGCTAGAAGCCGAGGTATGGCGGCTGCCATAGCTTGCCATACGGAATTGACGCCCTTGCACTCGTGCACAGCAAATGTTTGAGTGTTATGAAAGTGTTGCATTGACTCATAAACGCTGGCAGTGTTGATTTAAATGCTTCCAAACAAGTTGAAGTGAACGTATTGATGCCAGTGTAATGGCTTTGCTGAAAGGATATTGTTCTGTGTGCCGTCCTCAAATGCATTAGAAACTCATCGGCCCTGCAGTGCCAGGTTGTGTATTTGAGTTTCAATGCAATGCAGACGCCAGTTGAGGCCTGTTCATCCAAACCCATAAACCAATATGATTAGGGATGCACCGATACACTTTTTTCACTTCCGATCCGATTCCGATACCTGAATTTGGATATCTGCCGATACCGATATTATGCCGATACCAATATTTTTCTTGAATATACAGTATAGGCAAAGATTTGGCCTTTTTTTATATATACCTTGCAAAAAGCAGACAAATTTGAGAAAATATACAAGGCAAAGAAGGATACTATTATACATGGGCAAATTGCGGCCAGCGCCCGCGCTGGAATTGCAAAAAATATATATAAAAAAATTTGATCTGATTTTTTCTCTCTCAATCCGATCCGATCCGTGAATTAGTGCCAATATCGGCACCCGATATCGGATCGGCCCCATCCCTAAACATGATCAATCAGCAGATTGATTTAGAACATCAAACTCAAGTGACTCGTCTCATAAACAATCAATTATCTGATTCATGGGAATCAGTATTGATGACAGAGCCGTTTGTACACAAACTGAATGAGCTACCATGAATCACCCTGACGCGGCTTGGCTCCTCTGCAGATGTGTTAATGCCTATAGTAAAAAAAAAAGACAAATTAAAAGAAGTGCTGCAGTGGCGCGTGCGTGTTTACGACTTTACCTGGACACCGCCATTTTGTTTCTCTCCTCATCTGACCTCAGATCAGTTACCAGAGTATCGAGTCGTCCGACCCGGGCATCAACGTACCAGGACCCAGAAGAACAGTGTCCAAGATGAAGAACGAGACCTACCACATGTTCTCCAACCTCCACCCTGGAACCACCTACCTGATCTCCGTCCGAGCCCGCACGGCCAAGGGCTTTGGTCAGACGGCCCTCACGGAGATCACCACTAACATCTCCGGTAGACACTTTGGCTTTATGTGTGTGCATGAGTTCCTCTATGTGTGCTTTGGAGGTAGTGTGAAAGTTGAGTTCCTCTATGTGTGCTTGTGAGGTAGTGTGAAAGTTGAGTTACTGCAGTGGCGCTGGAAGTACTTTTAGGTAGGGTGTGCTGTAAGGAAGGGACTCTGGGTGCTGCCTGCGCCGACGAAAATTTGACGTTTTTTGGACTTTTAGCCATATTTAGAGGAATATTTCATTTTAAATTAACATTAGGATTATACTGTTGTGATGTCATTATTCAGTGTCTTCTCCTCTTCTCTGCAGCATTACTCAATTTACCCTCAGGAATCAGGGACAGTGATAGCCTACCTGCTATTACTCCCATATATCCAGGGCCAGATTAATAGTACCATGGGCCCCGGGGCTATTCATTTTCTAAGCTATTCATTTAGCCTTTTAGTCATAAAGATTATATCTTCCAGACTGAAATGTTATAACAGAAGTGGAGTATTGGCCAGCATTACATGAACATTTGGACACTTATTCAGCGGGTATTTTGCATGTTGCGTTCAGGTGCACTGTAAAAAAAAAAAAAAAAATCCATCTCTTGCCACCAGGGGGTGCTGCAGCACCCACCGCACCCAGCTTCCCGTGCCCTTGAGTTACTGTATGTGTGCTTGTGAGGTAGTGTGAAAGTTGAGTTCCTGTATGTGTGCTTGTCAAGTCAAGTTTATTTGTATAGCCCTAATTCACAAGCATGTCCCAGAGGGCTTCACAGAAAATATGTCTAATTCTAGCTGACACAACAGTAGCAAATTACAGTAGTAATGATAACACATTGAACAATTGATAGAGAAATAGAGAAAATATAGAAATATAAGATAGAGCAGAGGAGAGAGCAGGAGAAGGGAGGAGAGCAGGGGGAATGTGAGAGGGTGATGGGGTGGGGAGGGAATGGGAAATGTTGGAGAGTATAGGAGGTGGGGAAGGAGCAAGAGGAGAGAGCAGGAGAGGGGAAGGGGAGGGAGAGTGGGGGGGTGTGGGGGAGAAGAGAGCAGGGGGAGGGAGGCGGTGGGGAGGGAATGGGAAATGTGGGAGAGGATAGAGCGGAGAAGGAGAGGTGGGGAAAGTAGCAGGGGGAGGGGGAAAGAAAGAGAATGGGTGCCATGCTTTAAAATGGAATGGATGCCATGCTTTAGAAAAGTGGAGGGGGTGGGGAGGGAGAGCAGGGGAGTATGAGAGAGTATATGGAGAGAACAGGGAGAGGAGGGCTAGCTGACACAACAGTAACAAATTACAGTAGTAATAATATCACATCGAACAATCATATGATAGAGAAATATAGACACACATTTTGCAAACGGACATATGTCGATTTCTTTGCAACCAAACTATGCTTAACTTAATTTGCTGCAAGCCTTTAGTAGTGAGTCCCTTTGCCAAATAAACACATGTTCACATATAGAGCTTACGGGTGCCTCGCTTTAGGGTAGAATGGGTGCCATGCTTTAGAATAGTGGCGGAATAGTGGGAGGGGATAGAATGGGTGCCATGCTTTAAAATAGTGGCGGAATAGCGGGAGGGGATAGAATGGGTGCCATGCTTTAAAATAGTGGCGGAATAGCGGGAGGGGATAGAATGGGTGCCATGCTTTAAAATAGTGGCGGAATAGCGGGAGGGGATAGAATGGGTGCCATGCTTTAAAATAGTGGCGGAATAGCGGGAGGGGATAGAATGGGTGCCATGCTTTAAAATAGTGGCGGAATAGCGGGAGGGGATAGAATGGGTGCCATGCTTTAAAATAGTGGCGGAATAGCGGGAGGGGATAGAATGGGTGCCATGCTTTAAAATAGTGGCGGAATAGTGGGAGGGGATAGAATGGGTGCCATGCTTTAAAATAGTGGCGGAATAGCGGGAGGGGATAGAATGGGTGCCATGCTTTAAAATAGTGGCGGAATAGTGGGAGGGGATAGAATGGGTGCCATGCTTTAGAAGTTGTGAGGTAGTGTGAAAGTTGCCCCAGCTATAACGCACAAAAAAGAAGTTGAAACGTCTTACAGTTATACCGTCTCAACCCGAATGCGGTGTTTCCGTGTTAATGGCTGCTCTCACGATGCC
Organism: Poromitra crassiceps; assembly: GCF_964638095.1. Lineage (NCBI taxonomy): Eukaryota > Metazoa > Chordata > Actinopteri > Beryciformes > Melamphaidae > Poromitra > Poromitra crassiceps. The sequence continues at coordinate 16,104,642 of NC_139641.1, forward strand.
ATCGCTGCCTGTCAACTGATGCAGGGTGCCGCTGGTACAACAGTAGATCTCACTTCAGTGTGTATATATATACTCAGCTATAATTAGGATTATCTTCTGGTACAACAGTAGATTTCACTTCAGTGTGTATATATATACTCAGCTATAATTAGGATTATCTTCTGGTACAACAGTAGATCTCACTTCAGTGTGTATATATATACTCAGCTATAATTAGGATTATCTTCTGGTACAACAGTAGATTTCACTTCAGTGTGTATATATATACTCAGCTATAATTAGGATTATCTTCTGGTACAACAGTAGATCTCACTTCAGTGTGTATATATATACTCAGCTATAATTAGGATTATCTTCTGGTACAACAGTAGATTTCACTTCAGTGTGTGTATATATACTCAGCTATAATTAGGATTATCTTCTGGTACAACAGTAGATTTCACTTCAGTGTGTATATATATACTCAGCTATAATTAGGATTATCTTCTGGTACAACAGTAGATTTCACTTCAGTGTGTATATATATACTCAGCTATAATTAGGATTATCTTCTGGTACAACAGTAGATCTCACTTCAGTGTGTATATATATACTCAGCTATAATTAGGATTATCTTCTGGTACAACAGTAGATTTCACTTCAGTGTGTGTATATATACTCAGCTATAATTAGGATTATCTTCTGGTACAACAGTAGATTTCACTTCAGTGTGTATATATATACTCAGCTATAATTAGGATTATCTTCTGGTACAACAGTAGATTTCACTTCAGTGTGTATATATATACTCAGCTATAATTAGGATTATCTTCTGGTACAACAGTAGATCTCACTTCAGTGTGTATATATATACTCAGCTATAATTAGGATTA
>NC_139641.1:16107689-16150189 GCF_964638095.1 Poromitra crassiceps
AGGGGGAGGGGCTGTGCACTACATGTTTCTGTGGAGGGGGAGGGGCTGTGCAGTGCATGTTTCTGTGGAGGGGGAGGGGCTGTGCAGTACATGTTTCTGTAGAGGGGGAGGGGCTGTGCAGTAGGGATGTCGACGGTTAACCGTTAACCGGTTAACCGCCGACAACGTCATTGGTCGGTTAAGCATGTCGGTCAAACGGTTAATTTGCATATTAAATTGGCATACAACGTGTTGCCAATATGGTGTTTTTTTTCCCTCCTTCGCGGTAAGCAACAATGTTAACTAGCCTAAGTAGTTACTGTAGCAGCATTATATAGGAATTAAAAGCTCCTGCCACTGCCAGAACAACATTCATTTAGAGAAAGGCTTTTCCAAATGGAAAAGCAGTGTGCACTGTCCGCCTCTCCCCCCGCGTGCGAGATGTGCTCTGTGATAAACTCAGCTCCACACATGCGCCACACCCCCGCCCCCCCTCTGCTTTGACCAGACGGGAGAAGACGCCCTGCCCTGTGCAGAGTCAGACTACAGCGAGCCAGTCAGTCATGCTCCTTCTGTGTTTCAGCCGCTGTCATGAGACCATGAGGTTACTTTCAATGACGCGTTTCAAAACAAGCTGCGTCTTCCACATCGATTCACTGAGGAATCCACACTTTTACCGTAAATTGAGTTCTCTCCGGGTCTGTCTGTCTCTCGTGTAATAATCCCACAACGATTACAGCAAGAGTGAGAATGCTCTTCTAAACACATCGGCTATTAATATATAATTATTTCTCTGCATCTCATATTAGATCGGTAAAAAGTTTGGACAGCCTGCCTCATTTGTTCATCCTCCCGAGTCCCGCAATGCTGACAGCTGTCAGCGTGCGGACTTGCTGCACTCGTCGTCATGTCGTGCAGCCGGACACACAGAGAGCATACAGCCCTCGTCGCAGATAAAGAGAGAGAGGGAGAAGCGTGGAGAGAGAAGCAAACTATTTTTTTGCACATCTCAAAAGCAGGTAAACCACTGTTGAATTATTGAGAATGTCAGAAGGAGAGAGCAATAAGCGCTTCGTCAGTGCGCCCTGCAGCGTGAAGGCTTGGGGCGGTGTCTTGATGTGCTATTCAAAGTGGAAATTCGTTCAATTAGCGACACGTTTCGTTCTGAGCTTTTAAAATTAGTTTCTGCTGGTTTTATTAGACTATTTACGACACATGCAGTAAGATAATTCATTTAAGAATTGTGAGCGTGAGTATGGGTTTTTTCCCTCCGTATTTCCCCCTTCTGCAAATGCGTGCAGCTCCTCATAGCCTATCCGAGGAATGTTTTTGTTTAGATGGCTGGAGGATTTAACTTGTCTTCTCGTTTTGTTAATGTGTTTTTTTCTGCTTGTAGATGTAAAAATAAACGCTTTCTACTGAAAAAAAATCAAGCATTTGGTAGGCCTAAGGTTTAATGGGGCACAGACAGTAAAATAGCGCATTTTAATCTTCTCGGTTAACCGACAGTTGTCGGCTAATGAGTGTCGGTTGTCGGTCAAGAAAAATTATGATTTTCGACATCCCTACTGTGCAGTACATGTTTCTGTGGAGGGGGAGGGGCTGTGCAGTACATGTTTCTGTGGAGGGGGAGGGGCTGTGCACTACATGTTTCTGTGGAGGGGGAGGGGCTGTGCAGTACATGTTTCTGTGGAGGGGGAGGGGCTGTGCAGTACATGTTTCTGTGGAGGGGGAGGGGCTGTGCAGTACATGTTTCTGTGGAGGGGGAGGGGCTGTGCAGTACATGTTTCTGTGGAGGGGGAGGGGCTGTGCAGTACATGTTTCTGTGGAGGGGGAGGGGCTGTACAGTACATGTTTCTGTGGAGGGGGAGGGGCTGTGCAGTACATGTTTCTGTGGAGGGGGAGGGGCTGTGCAGTACATGTTTCTGTGGAGGGGGAGGGGCTGTGCAGTGCATGTTTCTGTGGAGGGGGAGGGGCTGTGCAGTACATGTTTCTGTGGAGGGGGAGGGGCTGTGCAGTACATGTTTCTGTGGAGGGGGAGGGGCTGTGCACTACATGTTTCTGTGGAGGGGGAGGGGCTGTGCAGTACATGTTTCTGTGGAGGGGGAGGGGCTGTGCAGTACATGTTTCTGTGGAGGGGGAGGGGCTGTGCAGTGCATGTTTCTGTGGAGGGGGAGGGGCTGTGCAGTACATGTTTCTGTGGAGGGGGAGGGGCTGTGCACTACATGTTTCTGTGGAGGGGGAGGGGCTGTGCAGTACATGTTTCTGTGGAGGGGGAGGGGCTGTGCAGTACATGTTTCTGTGGAGGGGGAGGGGCTGTGCAGTACATGTTTCTGTGGAAAGAGGGAGAGACAGCGTGACTATTAGTAGGTGTTGGTAGATTCAATTCAGGTGGCCTAAATAAGCACTGGTGAAGGTGGAATGTGTGTGTGTGTGTGTGTGTGTGTGTGTGTGTGCGTGTGCATGGCTGTACTGTACCTTCATTATTCATGAGATGTATTAAGTCTAGTGTGCGTGTGTGTGTGTGTGTGTGCGTGTGTGTGTGTGCGTGTGTGTGTGTTTGTGTGCGTGCGTGCGTGTCTGTGTTTCCAGCTCCCACGTTTGATTACAGTGACATGCCTTCCCCCCTGAGCGAGACAGAGAGCACCATAACTGTCCTACTTCGCCCCGCCCAAGGGAGAGGAGCACCTGTCAGGTGAGACCATCATCACACACACACACACACACACACACACACACACACACACACACACACACACACACACACACACACACACACACACAGTACAGCCAATATGATATTATAGCCAGTGTTGGGGGTAACTCATTACAAAAGTAACTTATTACATGTAATATATTACTTTTAGCAGTAACTCAGTAATATAATTTATTACTTATAGGATTTCAGTAATATTATACCAGTTACTTTGTCAAGTAACTCAAGTTACAAATTGAGTTACATTTGATTAAATCAAAGCACATCTTAAAAAAAGATACAATAATTTCCTAATCAAATTGTGTGTTTTTATGCAAATAACCACTATAGATGACAATAACAAAGGAAAAGAATCAAATTTAGAATTTTGGATTGACACACTGACTTCAAGGCGGTTGAAATATTTTTTCCGGGATGGTTCTGGGGCAGCGATGTCATTCTGCTGCTGCTGTTTTGGTAAAAGTAATGCAAAAGTAGTGTAATAAGTAACGAGTTACTCTACACAGGAAGTAATATTGTAAAGTAACGTATTACTTTCAAATGAAAGTAACTAGTAATATGTAGTATATTACATTTTTAAAGTAACTTGCCCCAACACTGATTATAGCCAGCGCGTGTCTGACTGGTTGAAGGTGAGACATCTGTGTGTCTTCTGCAGTACCTACCAGGTGGTGGTGGAGGAGGAGCTGAGCAGGAAGGTGAAGAGAGAGCTGGGTCTACAGGAGTGCTTCCCGCTGCCCACGTCCCACGGCGAGGCCCAGGCCCGGGGCACACCACACTACTACACGGCCGAGCTGCCCCCCAGCAGCCTGCCAGAGGCCAGCCCCTTCACCGTGGGAGACAACCACACCTACAACGGCTACTGGAACACTCCACTGGACCCACGCAAGAGCTACCTGGTCTACTTCCAGGCCATGAGCAACTTCAGAGGGGTGAGTCGTTGTGGGACGTATCTCTCAATACGATTCGATACACGATATTAGAGCCCGACCGATACTGGATTTTTGAGGCCGATACCGATATTAGGGAGTAAAATAATTACGATATCGATATATCGGCCGATATTCTAATATTAAATATACACATTATATTACACAATGTTTTTGCAATGATCCCTCAAATATCAAACACTTGACAAAGATATGACTTGACATGACTTGAGATATGTAATGTAGGCAGGATATTTTACAGCTTATCAATCAACTTTATTGTCCAAAATGACATCAATGCAATGAAACAGTAAACTGAACTGGGGATTTAATAATTATAAATAACTAAAAATACAAAAACACAAATATAACAAATATAAAATATAACTTGAGTTAAGAAAAAAGATCAAATATACACAACATGTCGTCTATGACTTAACACATTCACTGCCAGCCATTTTTTTTTTACTGTAGGTAGCTTCTGCCAAGCCGTTTTTTGAGGATTCTGGCTCATTTTACAAGAGCCGAGGATAATTTTCTGCTTGGACTTTGTGAACACGAAGTTCACAAAAGTACTAATAGAATGTGTGCTTTCTCTGTCTAAAAGAGTTAGTTTGTAGAGTTAGTAGTTATGTAGATATTAGCCGTTGAGTACAGCATGGTTTGAGCGTCTGAGACAGGAAGCTGAGATAATCGCAGTTTTGTGAAATTCAATCAAACAGGCAGAACAGTCACTTTAACCATTTATTTTTGGCATCAGTGAGAGATCAGACATCTGAACAATATAGTTCTGAACACCCTCTCCTTTAAACTCCTCCCTCCGTGGGCGTGTCTGGTGGCGTTTGTCACAAGCCAGTTTCTCCTGCCTGTCTGAGCAGTGAGCAGCCTCCCTCTCTGGCGGCCCCTCGTCGGCGAGTGTGGCGAGTGTGGACTGTGGATGGGACTCAATCGTTTCTTGGATTTTCGGTTGAGAGCTTTGATGAAGCTTTGTGCGATTCTAGGCTTTATGCTGCCCACCCAGTCTATTTTTGGAACCCCCCACCGTTGTGCGCCGGTGTGCAGCAGCGTGAAAGCGTTTTCGCCTACAGTATGAGAATGAGGCTCGTTCGTTTCTGGGTTTTCGGAATGCGTGCGATTCTGGCCTTTCTGCGGGTGTTTCAAAGTGTGTTTCACCCATAATCTATTATGCAAATTTGCAATCCCCCACGCCAGCACCGCTCTCCGCTCTCGGTGTGCTGCTGCTGGCGCGGCCGCTCTCGGGCGAGTCTGGTGACTGATGACTGTAAAATCGCCAAGCCATTTCCTTGAGAATGGCTTGCTCCCGCGGCTGTTTTTGGTTGGCTTTCTCTCTGTCGGGAGAGCACTGTCGCCACTTAGCTGGTCGGTAAAATAGATTATACACATTCTCTTCCTCCAATATTGGTATAGGAGACGTAAAAGGGGTTGATCGATGTCCCACCGTCAAAAAAAAAAAAAAAAAAATTTAAGCCGAGATATCTCGTCTTTGGCACTCAACGGTTGGATTCTGTAAGCCGAGATATCTCGTCATTGGCACTCAACGTGTTAAAAAAGACAAAATAAAAAAATATAATATCGGCCAACATATCGCCGATACCGATATATCGGATATCGGCCAATAATATCGGTGGACATACTGTGCGGGATGGAAACATACTGTGCGGGATGGAAACATGCTGTGCTGACATTGGAACTATTTGTAAATCCTGTATGTGTCCCACGGCTTTGGTTAAGTGCACATAAAGCATGTTGTGGAACAGAGAATTAACTTCATTGTGCGTTACTTTCAGCTCGTAAATCTCTGATTAGCTGGAATTACTCCGAGACAACAATGCAGCAGACAATTCTTTTCTCCTCTTCGTCCTTTTCCCCCTGCTCCCTTGTCCTTTCCTTATTGTCCTTATTGTCCCCTTCATTTCCTTTGTCTCTCATCACTTGACTGTCATTAAATACAAATGGTGGCTGGATTGTAGACCAGGGTTTCTCAAAATGGGACAAAAAGCAGGCCAAAGTTTGACATTCACAATATCTTGCCCTTCTACAAGGAGTTTGGTCAATTTTGACCGTATATTAATTATGATTTTAAGACCTGCCATCTACTTGTACCATTTCTTGAATAATTTACGTCCTTTAGTATTGTTTTGGCCCCAGGACAGGATAGACATTTATTTATTTATTTATTTATTTATTTATTTCGGTCATGGGAAATTAAAACATTTCATAAAATAAAACGAAAAAGTACAAACAAGCAGCACAAGGCTGATAGACCGAAAAGGTGTAGGCTGAAGCTATAGCTTATAGCGCCTACCCTTCTTACTTAAACAAGCTATACAACAGAAAAATGATTAACGAATAATCAATTATAAACAAAAACAGAGACAATAATTCTCAAATTCAAATAATTACACAATTGACAATTACACTGCATATACATTGCATTACCCGAATATGCACATATACCGGTACACATATATATATATACATATATATACATAGGATATCTTAATAATTATTATCATTATAATCATTATTATAACCACAATAATCACTTTCATAATTATATTTCATTACAATATACAATACAATACAATATATACAATATACAACCGTCCAGAAATTAATATACACCATACACAGATTATATATAACTCAATATTGTTACTATAACTCTTCCTCCCTATACCTCATAATAATGCATTTTTTATATTTCTTTTTGAACTGGATCACACTTGTGGCGGTTATTCCACAGCGTTCTGTTTCTCTGACTACGTTTACACGCACACAATATTTCACTATTAGTCGGAAAATTAATTTGATAAGGGTCATGTAAACAGCGCATTCCAGCTGCATTTTCCAAATTTGGCCTTTTTCAGAATTTAGCATTTTCCGATTAAGACGTGGGATATTCCAGTATTATTTGGCTTTTAGGAGTATACCCGGGAGCAGTATGGGTTAGCGCCCCAGCCTGTGTCTTCCGTGAGGAAGAAGCCCAACAAATCCACGAGAGGCCTTTTGGAATGAAATGTTGGGAGCGGGGGAGTCTGGTGCGACGCACAGGTCCTGGACCTGGTGAGACGTAGGAGGAGCCCGGAGGGGAGTCAACCCACATAGCCCAGTCCCTCCACGTGCCAGAGCCTCCCGGTCCCGGCAGAGTAGTTCCGGAGCAGCGGATTGAGTGGCCCTGTCTTTCCCTAAGAGGGCTGACCGTGGGTAGCTACTGGGACGTAAGTCGGGGCTTGATCAACCCCCGGCTGGGTCACCTGGGCGAGGGTGTATGATGTTGCGAGACCCGAAACATCCTATGACCCCAGGGTACATCACTGATGATACGTCCCAGTTGCATCCATGTGATGTTTTTTCTCTACTCTATATTCTTTGATGACGTATATACAGTGCATTCGGAATATGCGTCTCAATCAGGGTTTTTACCACAGTTTGTGACGCATGTTGCCTGTTTGTGGTCAGCTGATGTGTGCTAGAAAGCGCTAGAAGAGGCGATATAATCATAATAATCCATCATCTCTGGCATGCAAAAAGAAAAGCCCACATTTCTGATCGGGAGGAGATGAGAAACATCGATTTAAAGAAGGAGATATTTAAAGAGAGAGTAGTGCCCACGGAAGTCCAAAATGCTTGTGAGGTAAAAAATAAAAATAAAATAAAAAATCCTAGGCTACTTTTAATATGAAAAACTTGGATATCAGGTTTTTGGATATGCGCAAATATCACAACGCCAAACTTTTCAGCAGCAAGCTCCTGAAATGGACCAGCTGATGCTGGTAAGAATATAGTCAGGGCTGCTCTGTTTATTCTCAACAGAAAAACCTACAGTACCTTCATCTCTCCCCCCCCCCCCCTCCCTGACGTGTCTGGGAGGGCGAGCTACGGCTGCATGTAAACTGGAATGTTAGCGGATTATTAATTTAGTCTGAATATCGTCTTTTTCCGAATACGGGCAAAAACCGGAATATTGTGTACCGTAAATTCCGCACTATAAGCCGCACCGGAGTATAAGCCGCAGCAGCAAAATTGCCTGTTTGTTACATATATAAGCCGCACCGGACTATAAGCCGCAGGTGTTTTAATGTTTTTTTTTTTTTTTTTTTTTTTGTGTTTTAATGTTTAATTACCATATGTAAGGGTTCATGCACAGAGGGGATTGTCGGGAAAGAGATGGCTGTTTGAGGAAGCTCCCATTTATTAACATTTCAACAAAACAACATAACACAACACCACCTGTGTTGTGTTATGTTATGTTATGTTATGTTATGTTGTTAAAAGAGGGCAAGAGAGGAAATTAAAACAGAAGTGGATTTATAGTTAGAAAGAGTGCTAAAAAAGAGAGATTTTTTTTTTTTTTTTGAAAAAATCCATAGATAAGCCGCACCGTTATATAAGCCGCAGGGCCAAAAAACGGGGAAAAAGCCGCGGCTTATAGTCCGAAATTTACGGTACATCTTTATATTTATCTTTATTGTTTATTGAAGCAGGGACAGTACACAATAAATATATTGCACCAGAAATAGCTAAAAGCTCATTTGCATCTGTAGTCCCTGGGCGCACAGAGTCCTGTGTGCACACAGTACATATCAAATACAGCAATTAAAAGAAAATCCTAATGTCTAAACAATCAAGATACATGATACAAAAAAAAATGACGAGACTTACTATTAGCAAGGTAATACACATACAATGCGCACAACAGTGAAATAGAACACAGAGCTAGATAGCAATCCACTAAAATCACATAGAAGCAAATGAGGAGATGGTGAAACTTATGTAAACGTAGTCACTGTTCTTTGAGCACACATAGCTCTCCAGTCCTCCGGTCTTACCCAGAGGGAGCCACATTACCGCACCAAACTCCATTACAGGAAGTGTTGTCTCTACCTGGGCGAGACAATGACTTCAGGATAATTGGGCACAACAGGTGCGGATAATCAGAGGTAGAAAACGGCCGCTTTCAATAGTCAATAACTGCGGCGATGAAGCAGAGAAATGTGGGCTGTAGCGTAGCTGCTAGCATGGCCTATTGTGCTCATTACCTTGGGAATAAATACATGCAGCGTTGGCTCAGTGCTCTGTGTTGGACGAGATGGTTGGATGATACAAGGTCCATGAACAGAGGAGGGGAAGTTCATCCACCCAGCAGAAGCATCTGGTTCCGGCTGGGTGGAGAAACACACGGGGGTATTGCCGTGTGAGCAACTTCGCACAACTGGGCTACTAAGCGTGGGATTAGCCAGGCGGAGAGCCTGGCTTTAGCGAGCGGACGAGGAGGAGGGTTTGTTTTGCCTGGCACGTGGCCAACGTCCATGACCCCACACGGTGAGCGGAGCACACGGTGCCAGATCACTGCACACCACACCCGGTCTGTCCCCCCCTCAGCATCTTCCTGTCCCAAATACACCCGACACTGTCCCCGTCCCCTCAACACTGTCCCCAGTGCTCCAATCCACTTCGGCCAAGTTGTAAATACATTGACAGATTCTCACTTCCTGGATCAATACAGCTCATAAGTGAGCCATTTGGAATGCACAAACCACGCCTCTTTTAGTAAGGTAGACAACGAGCTACAACCTCATTTTCACCTAAACTCCCTCCGAGCCAGACCTCTTAATGATTCTATCCAGATTGGTTTTATGAGTCTGGACGCTCCAAGTCTGATTTGTGTCACTTGTCCCAAACCACATATGGAGGTAGTTTCCAATCTGTTTTCGATTGATGTGACTTCAGTGTGGATGCGCTGATCACCCAAATCAGATTTGAGTGTCTTTTGCAGGGGGCGGGGACTTGAAGAGCAGAGAGCAGACATGCAAACACTGCCAGAAACATTGTATGTTGGCTCATTGGCTCATTGTATCTGGACCAAGCCCCCACCCCTCCCACTTTCCCCTGAAGTGTTTGTTTAAGCTGTAATTCCTCAAATGGCCACTTGAGGCAGGACTCAGGATTCCCGTTGTTCCTGTTTAAATGTCCAACTTTCTAACTGTAATGAAACATATTTACAGCCTGGGCCTTAACACGGTTTTGGTCTATATAGCTAATTTCACCTTTTCATAACATCTGTGGGGGGGGGAATATATTTTATAACTCGCCTGTTTACATTTGATAAGGGTTTAAAGTTATGCATAATTAAGGGCGTGTCCCGGTCATGGACTGTGTGAGTGACGGCTGGGTGTAGCTATCGGTAGCTACCTAGCCGCTCCGCTCAGCTAAGCTAATCGTTAGCCTAATTCGAGTCGAGCTACCGGTCGCGTTAGTTTAGTGTTGCGGTCTTTTTGATCATCTAAAGCTAATATTGGACAAATATGCCTTCTTGCTCAGCAATTGATTTTACTAACAGGCCATAAAGGTAAAGGTAAAGTAAGTAAAAAAGTACAAAAAGGCACGCACATCCAGTGAGGGATTTAAAGTCAGGTGCAGGACTGAAGTGCAGATAAGTAATAAAAATAGAGTCCGCACACTGGCAGCTGCTCCCAAATATTTATTCGACCACAAAAAAGTGTGACGTTTCGGGCAAAGCCCTTCCTCAGACAATCATCTGAGGAAGGGCTTTGCCCGAAACGTCACACTTTTTTGTGGTCGAATAAATATTTGGGAGCAGCTGCCAGTGTGCGGACTCTATTTTTATTACTTAAAGGTAAAGTAAGTCCCAACGATTGTCACACACCTGAGTGTGCGAAATTTGTTCTCCGCATTTGACCCATCCCCTGGGGGAGCGGGGAGCAAATTTAGATCTTCTAGTTCACATTACAACTGTTTATTCTGAGCACTTCATAGTCTTTTGATGATGGTCACATCCACATATGAGATATGCTAACAAAACTACAAAATAGATGTTGGGATTCGTTAACACGTTAACTGCCAGCGACGTATGCATACGTCAAGCAGAATCCAACCGTTAACTGCCAGCGACGTATGGATACGTCAAAAAAATCGTTTTTTTTTTTTTGACGGTGGATCGTTGATCTGGCCCTTTTGCATCTTCTATTATACTGTTAGAGCCGCCGGGCGTGTGCAATCCATTCCGCCGACCCACTGAGTGGCGACGGTGCTCAGACTATTGAGTGTTGTTTGGCCAGAAACGCACGCATTCCAGCTGAGCTCAACCGAGGACCCAGAAGCGAACGAGCCTCATTCTCATACTGTAGGCGAAAACCTTTCACACGGGCGCACGGCGGTGGGGGCTTCCAAAGGTGGACTGGGTGGAAAGCACACTTTGAAGCGCGCAGCATAAGCCTAGAGTCACACAAGGCTTCGTCAAAGCTCTCAACCGAAAATCCAAGAACGGATTAAGCCACATCCACGCTCGCCGACGAGGGACCGCCAGAGAGAGGCTGCTGCTCACTGCTCAGACAGGCAGGAGAGACTGGCTTGTGACTGACAAACACGGAGACACGCCCACGGAGGGAGGAGTTGTAAGGAGAGGGGGTGCGGGTGCTGCTATGGAGGAAATTACTGTTCAGAACTATATTGTTTATGTCTGATGTCTCACTGATGCCAAAAATAAATGGTTAAAGTGACTGTTTGATATTGAATTTCACAAAACTGCGATTATCTCAGCTTTTTGTCTCAGACGCTGAAACCATGCTGTACTCAACGGCTAATATCTACATAACTACTAACTCTACAAACTAACTCTTTTAGACAGAGAAAGCACACATTCTATTAGTACTTTTGTGAACTTTGTGTTGACAAACTCCAAGCAGAAAATTATCCTTGGCTCTTGTAAAATGAGCCAGAATCCTCAAAAAAACCCTCTGGCAAAAGCTACCTACAGTAAAAAAAAAAAAGGCTGGCAGTGAATGTGTTAATGGTGGTTTGGAATCTGTGGGCGAAGGTTAAGTGTGTTCCCTGTATGTTCCTGTGGTTTTTGGATAGTGGTCTTGACACTTATAACAACAATTTTATATCAATACATTTTTAGGTTTCCTGTGCATGGAAAATGGTTATTAAGACTATAGTTGCACGCTGCTTTATGATTGCCTTTTCCTTTCCATTTTCAATGTGTCTGCCAAACACTTGTGGTGACACATGCAATGCCTTATTATGAAAGTGTAAACTAAATTATGACTTAATTTCTCATCTGCTGTATGTTAACAGTACAGCTCGTTAAATCTGAGCCTGCATGGTCCATTTCAGTTTGAGCTGGAAAGTCTTTGTGGAGGAGAGGGGTAACAGCACAGCTAATCCTCTGAAGCCCTGGGCAGCAAGGGGAATGATTTGAGCAATATATGGGAGCCATAATAGTTGGCATTTACCCCTGATAATTATCTGGAGAGTGCCTGTCAAGCCCCTCTAATCACTTTGATTGATCCATCTAAAGAGGTATTTGAAAGAGCATCGATTCAGACGACAGTGCGGTCATTTATACAACCGCCCTGCATCTCCCAATGGTGTGGACCATCTTCTCCACCTCACTTACACTACACCAGGGATACTCAACTTGCTTTGCCCGGGGGCCACTTTTGTGAAATGATAGAAGGCCAGGGGCCAGTTAATAAACAATCAATATACATTTTTCTGTAGCGGATTGTAGGTTTTTGGGGTGTCAGCCGGAGTTTAGTCTGACAATGTTGTGCACACCGGATAGTTAGTTAGGTTAAGTTAGTTAGGTTAAGTACATACACAAGTGACTGGGTAGCAAGCAGACGGTGGTATTTGACAATTTAGCAGCTAAATCATAGATTATTGAAAGATATTCCATATTCCAGACTGAAATGCTATAACAGAAGTGGAGTATTGGCCAGAATGACATGAACATTTGGACACTTATTCCGCGGGTATCTTGCATGTTGCGTTCAGGTACACTGTAAAAAAATAAAATAAAAATTGTTGTTGCAATTCCATCATGGGCCACACAGGGGCGCCCGCGGGCCGCATGTGGCCTGCGGGCCGCAAGTTGAGTATCACTGCACTACGCACACACACACACACACACACACACACACACACACACACACACACACACACCATGCACACACGGTGGAGAACATTGTCTGCGTGTTGTGGAGCAGAGCCCCATGCATGCTGGCATTTCAGTGTTGTATTTAGAGCTGCCAGGAACCAGCGGCCCCTCTGGCATGACTTGGCACAGCATGGCCAGATGTGTTCTGATGAGTGTGTCCCACTATCTCCAGCTTTTACTATTGCTTTGCCTAGTTCTTGTATATCATCTAGCAGGGGTGGGCAACTGGTGGCCCGCGGGCCGCATGCCATCCCTGACCTCACTCAGTGTGGCCCCTGGGTCAATTTGCCTATTTTTTGCTAATGGTGTTAGCATTGTCCATCCACATACTGTTTAATGCTAGCATTTGAGCTAACGCTATTGTAACAAACTATATCCAGGATGCACATTGCACATGCACCATTACTAATCTGATTAATATGACATATTTGGGTGATGTACCCCATCAAATTAATGTAGCGGGCTGTTTTAAAGCTAGAGTTTCTGGTGTCATCTGAAGGGAAGAATGACTCAATTTGAATATGAAAAATATAACCGTTGGTATCATAAACTTGGAGTCCTTTTCATCAAATTAGTAGCTATAATTGGGAGTGATGGTGTTACAGTAGTAGGCTACTGGTGGAAGTGCACGGTCACAATCTGGCCCTCTGGTAGCGAGGACATTTTTTTGTGGCCCTCTCTATCATCAAAGTTGCCCATCCCTCATCTACAGTAAATATAATCTGCTCCGTTTCTAGTGTAAGTTTTCCAACTGCTCGGCTTCAAGAAAGAAAAAGAAAAGTCAGACAGTGGAATTGCTTTTTGTGATGTGCAGAATGTCAGCTGCTGAGTCGAGCCAACAAAGCTGAAAGTCACCACGTTGTTTCTGCTGTGTCACAGAAGCATTTTATACACACATAGACACACAGATATATTGTCACAGAAGCATTTTATAGACACATAGACACACATAGATATATTGTCACGCTATAAATCAAATTATTCACTTCACTTGGTGCAATGAGCAATAGCTCTGCCTATTTTTTATTATTATCTGTGCCGGGTTATATGCCTTTTGATCTTGCTGCATATTGTAAATGTAGAGAGAACAGGTGTTTTGAATGCATTTGCTGGTGGTAGACGTGTGTGCGTGCTAGGGGTGGGAATCACCAGATGCCCACGATACGATACTAAAAGGATAGTTGAGTCACGTCACGATACGATAGTATTGCGATATATTGAATTTTGCGATATATTGAATATTGCGATATTTCGATATATTGCGATTTCTTACTTTTTCAACTGCAAATGATGTCCCCAAAGGAAAACTTTGTCAACATCTGGTTTATATAAGAACAATGTTCCAGTCTGTCCATCTGACTTCAACCATTTTATTGCAACAACATTGTCAAGTAGACAGACCACCAACTTTCATAAAGTCATGTCATAGTTGCATGCACCTGACAAACTGAACTGTTTGTTACAGTCTACTTACAGTCCACCTTAACTGGATGTGTGTGTGGACTAACTGTACTTAGGTAGTTTTTGAACAATGCAACTTCACTTCTCTTGCACAAAACATCTTGTGCAGCCCATTCAGTAACTGGGGAATTTGTAAATTACTGTTCTGACAAAACTGTTACTGTTAAAACAAAATGAAAATATGCTACCGTTTGTTTACTGCTGGCCTTGGAACTAAAGTTTATAGTAGCCCGGTGGCCTGGCATGGCCTGCACACACGAAAAAAAGAAAAGAATTTGCAATATCGATACTTGGCGTCCAAATATCGATACAATATCGTCAGGCAAAATATCGCGATACTATGGTGTATCGATTTTTTCCCCCGCCCCTGGTTCCGGGGCGGCGATGTCATTCTGCTACTGCTGTTGTTTTGGTAAAAGTAATGCAAAAGTAGTGTAATAAGTAACTAGTTACTCTACGCAGACAGTAATATTGTAAAGTAACTTATTACTTTCAAATGAAAGTAACTAGTAATATGTAGTATATTACATTTTGAAAGTGCGTGCGTGTGTGTGTGTGTGTGTGTGTGTGTGTGTGTGTGCGTGCGTGCGCGTGCGTGCGTGCGTGCGTGCGTGCGTGCGTGCGTGCGTGTGAGTGTGCGTGCGTGCGTGCGTGCGTGCGTGCGTGCGTGTGCGTGCGTACGTGTGCGTGTGCGTGTGCGTGTGTAAATGACAGTCTGTCATCCTTCTGTCTTTCTGATAGATACTAGATCTTTGTCTACAGTTAAACCCTGCCTGCCTCCAATGTGTTTGAGATCAAACCATAGGGTTAACAACTTGTTTAAGAGTCTGTCAGCTTGAAATGCTTTTTCCAATTAAAAAAGGCAATCTAGCCACAGTTTGAGGAAAGCGCTTCTTGCTCCTTTTCCGAATGGGCAGATTTGCATAATTGTCCCATAATGGCTGAATTAGCATCTCTAAATCTTAATTTGATAATGCATCTCCTCCTAGGTGGCGGGGGAGAATTGGATTACGCTCTTGGATCTCATTAGTGCTGTTTTGACAAAGGTCCTTTTCATAACACAAAGATGTCATCGTTTGAGATTTTAACCAAATTAATTCCTTTTCATCGCTGAGGCCCGCGGTCTGAAGCCCTTCCTCTTAATTATGCTCTCCCCCTCGGCTCTCAACATCATCGGCGAGGATCTCTGATCTTCCTCAAACACTTCACACCACCGCTCTTTAGATTTTTGAGATTTTGTAATCTCATATTTTCAATAGGTGTCTTCTTCACTGAGACCTTCTTTGTCTTCCTTCACTGCACGGTTGCCCGTATCCTATCGTGCATTCCTTTATAACTGGGAACTGGTAATCTTACCGGTTCAAAGTTCATGAGCTGGGACGTGACGTCACTAGAGCTGGTATTTCCCATTCCAAACTCGTAGGAGCCTCAGCAGCCCCGACGTAAAAAATCCAAGATGGCTGATCCGCGCAACAACAGTAGTTATAATCGTATAAATGCTATTTAGCACTTCTGTCTTGTTTGTGTCTCATTAAATCAGCTGTACACACAGCACGGCCCACTTCTATCTGTGTGGACATGAGGCTGCAGTGTTTGTATGTGCAAAATGCCACGAAATGCCTTGTTATCAACTGTTATTGCTAACAATGGCTAGCGAGTGGATCTGACCAGTGAACAGTGAACTTCCCAGCTCAACTTTTCTGCAAATGGAATGCTAACAAAACGGATGTGACGTCATTTAGCCTCCATGCACATCCCAGTTCTTTTGCGATAAAGGAACGCACGACTACTTCACTGCACAGTTGCCCGTATCCTAGTCTCGCTGGCCAGCCTCCCCTCCCTTCCGTGAGAGTCGTCTGGCTGCACGGAAACAGCCTACTGGGATAAACCCTCCCCTGCTCTACAGCTGCTCTCCCATTGGAGCAACTGTTTCAGTGGCTGCCGGATGTCCGCTCCCCGGCTTATTACAAGCTCTGTCATTGGCTCCGACCATGTCAATCAGAGCGGCTTCCGCTCCCTCCTCCCTGTGTGTCGCTGTAAATAGTCCTCTGCCACCGCAGTGAAAACCACAATGCTAACTAGCTAGCAAGCTAACGGCAGAAACCTACACACTAGTTCGTTGTAGAGCCATATGAAATCCGCGTTACGGAATCACGCAATTGACCAATAAAAATGGAATCTACTGTAAAACGTGGAATACTGCAGAATTTGCCATAATTGGGCTGAAATTCAATATATAATGTTAATAAGGTGACGCCACACACAATCATCTCTCCCTCTCTTCCACACACACAGCTGCCTGCCCTTATACAGTGGATTCTGCAGTAACGTAACTATAGTTAACGAGCGCATTAACAAGCGCATTCCAAACATTCCAGCAATAGAGACAGTCCACATGTCTGGGAACACCCACAAAATGTTAAACGGCTGGCGCGCGAGTGGGGTAAAACCACCCATATATCTGAATGGGCTGACTCACCAAAAGACGGTGCTGCGGCTCTAAAATACAGGTTTGGGGGTTCTAGAGCAGAACACAAGACGTCTGCTCAGATGTGCGTTTACTGCGGTGGTTAAATCCCCGATCGTGTCTGCCTGGGCTGGGCTATCAGCTAAATTCTAACTTTGCTGAATGGATAGAACGGGGGTTTTTACCCCACCCTGACCACGCCCCCAGCCAGGCTGAGCCAGCTAAACCAGCGTGTATGACGAGCCGTGGCCTCAACCTATAGCCTCGGTGACAACGGGCAGAGACAATAATATTGACATGTCAATAACCCTGTCTGAAGTGTGCGTGAAGTAGCCAATAACTTAGATGTCAGCTGTGAATGATTCTGCATCATTAGACCTCCTCACTATTCTATTTAATTCTGTTATGTTGTTCGTTTAAAACGTTTAAACTTTATTTTATTTTATTTTTAAATAGAGGGTAGGGGGTTCCTGTGTTGTCAAGTCACATAAATAGTACGTGGTTCTAGAGGTGGGAGACTTAATCACGTGTCTTTTGTATATCTGAACACTAAAAAAATGCTCTTTCAATATGCATTCAGAACATATATTCTCATCTGTTGTGGTCACATTTCCAAGATGAAATATGCCTGTGTCGCAGCGTGGTGTTCTACTACTACGCCATTCTTTCCTTTATCACATCTCCCCTATGCAAAAGATGCAGCACGACACCCTCCCCTGATCTGATCTGATCTGATCTGATCTCTGTCCTCTCTTTCTTTCTCTTTCAGGAATCCAGGATTAACTGCATCCGCATCGCTCGCAAAGGTAATTTAGCATGACTTCCTCTCTTACCAACACTGTGACCTTGAGTGACTTTTCCTCTAGCATTTTCATTCTGGGAGTTCTGCGATAATATTGTCTTACTGTCTCATTGTTCTAAGATGAAAAGTGTAGGATGGAATTTGAACAGGGCAGATGACTTGAGTCTACAGCACACTGCACTATGTCTATGTCCTCATTGGTCCTGATAACTTTGCTACTGCAGTCAATCATTTCATTGGTCCATTACAGTCAAATATCAACTCATCCGCCAAGAATCTTGGAGTCATTTTTGACCAGCATTTAAAGTGGAGCTGAACCCAAGAATGACTTTTCTTTTCTTTTAGTTCAGATACCTGGGTATGCAGTGCACCTATTTAATAAAGTATGCAAAACAAATCACAACAATCTAATTTCTTTCGTTTTTCACACTTTTTCACATCAAAAGTTCATTTTTCAAGATTTCATTCATAACAGTAATGTACAGTTTGCTGACGTCACCTAGTACTATCAAATTTCTACCCCATTTCAACCAATCATATCACGACATGGCAGCTGTCAATCAATCTTTATTTCAGGAGAATTTTCTCCTCCAAATGAAGGAGAAAATGGCCTAGTGCCTGTCATCTGGCAGAATTTCTAGCCCATAAACTAACTACTAACTTGGCCAATTATAGGTAACATACAAAATAAAGCAAACGGTTAATGTCTAAGAATGCAAAGAAATGCAACTGGCTCATTAAATTGGGGGAGGAAAAACACACAATGTGTGGACCAAAACAGCTCAGCAGGCACAGTAGAATATCAAAAATTGAAGAAAGGAGCTGTTAGGAATTTAAATGAGAAAATATAATTGGAAGTAATTGTACCTGTGTACTACAAAGAGTTGAACAAAACTCTTCATGAAGGTGATACGGGCAAGATAAATACCGCAACGCGTTTCAACCGTTGGGTTTTCGTCAGGCTGTGTCACCTTCATGAAGATGTACCGTAAATTCCGGACTATAAGCCGCACCTGCAAAGTTGACTATTTTTTTCTTATATAAGCCGCACCGGACTATAAGCCGCGGGTGTTTTAACTCATTAAGTGCCATAGACGACCTAACTCGTCTTACATAATCCAGCGCTTAAGTGCCAAGGACGGACTAACTCGTCTTACATAAAGATTTTTTTTTTTTGACAGTGGGACATCAATCAACCCCTTTTACATCTTCGAGATAACTATTTGGAGCAAGAGCATGTGTGTAATCTATTTTACCGACCACTAAGTGGCGACAGAGACCGAGAGAAGTCACAGCCACGGGACCCAAAAGCCACAAAAGCAGCCGCCTCCCGCGGAAATGGCTTGGCGATTTTACAGTCAGAAGCCCGGACACACACACACAGAACGGACAGAGATCCCTTCCCCCCAGAGCCGCGCAGCAACGCGCGAACACACACACACACACACACACACACACACACACACACACACACACACACACACACACACACACACACCGCGGAAGCAAGCCATTCAAGGAAATGGCGACGCGATTTTACAGTAATCCATTTCAGACTCGTCTTGCCCGACAGGCAGACAGGCAGGCAGGCAGCAGCAACGCGCTTCTGACACGCCCGCTGTTAGAGCCAGGAGGAAGGAGGAGAAGACACACGGAGGGAGGAGTTTGAATGAGAGGGGTGTTTCCTGTTGTTATGGAGGAAATTACTGTTCAAAACTATTGTTTAGAATGTCTGACGGTCTTACTGATGCCAAAAATGAATGGTTAAAGTGACTGTTTCACAAAAAGCCATTTATCTCTGAATAAATTTCCAGACGCTGAAACCATGCTGTACTCAACGGCTAATATCTACATAACTACTAACTCTGCAAACTAACTCTTTTAGACAGAGAAAGCACACATTCTATTAGTTATTTTTAGATGATTGATGTTCATGAATTCTTAACTCATTGAGTGCCAGCCACTTTTGGAGAACGGACGCTCCCAGTGCCAGAGTTTTCAGAGCGTTTTCAGTGATTTCTCGAGGCCCACAGAATATTGTGTGATATTACTATGTAAACACCGAACACGCAAAAAGAACAAGGAGACTCTATTGTATCATCAGCAAAAAAAAGTTTATTGATACCATTTTCCGTTCTTTAGTTATGAGCCGGAGAAGATAGGTTGTTTTCAGCGTTTTCAGGCATTTCAAATTATAAGCTGAGATATTCAGCCTTTTGTGAAATGCAGCATTTCAAGCACATTCACTGACTCTAGATACGGTAATATTTTCTGATGTAGTGATGTGGTGTAGTTGTGTCCTGCCCTGCGTGCCCCACCCCCCCTCCCCCCCCTCAGCTGAAAACTCCTCCCCACACTAGTAACACACAGCCTCGCACCAAGCGTCTAGGAAGCCTGGGAAGCGCCGCCTCCCAGGCAGCGCAACATGGAGAAGCCACACGCGGACTGCAGTGAAAGGTTTGGCTTTTCAGTGTCGCGCTGCTGCTTTTCTAGCGGCTAATCATGTGGAGAAACTATGCTGACAGACAGACAGAGGCAGAAGGACTCAGTTGTGTGCGCGGATTGACTGTGTTCGCAGCCCCCGTCAGTTGCAGCCAGAACAATCTACATGGCTCTGGAGTGCAGCATGAGCGGGTTCTCTTTCATCAAGGCTATTTTAGGCTGTGTATTCCTGACATTTCTGTAATCTGGAGAGCACTGTCGCCACCAGGTCGCCACCTAAGGGTTCTGTAAAATAGGTTATAGACCTCCAATAGCTACTATAGTTGTACAGGAGCTGCGGAAGGCTTTGATCGACGTCCCACCGTCAAAAAACGCATTGGACGTCGAAGGACGTCCGTGGCACTCTACGTCACTATTTAATTGGACGTCGAAGGACGTCCATGGCATTCAATGAGTTAACAGAAAAGAATCCTCGGCTGTTCTAAAATGAGCCAGAATCGTCAAAAACACCCCTGGCACAACTTACCTACAGGAATGAAAACATGGCTGGCATTCAATGTGTTAATGGTATTTTTTTTTTTTTTTTTTTTTTGTGTTTTAATGTTTAATTACCATATGTAATGCTCCCATTTATTAACATTTCAACAAAACAACATAACACAACACCACCTGTGTTGTTATTTACAGTGCACACAGTGTCATACAGTGTCATACAGTGTCATACAGTGTCATACAGTGTCATACAGTGTGGTGAAAAGAGGGCAAGAGAGGAAATTAAAACAGAAGTGGATTTATAGTTAGAAAGAGTGCTAAAAAATAGTTTTTTTTTTTTTTTTTTTTTGAAAAAATCCATAGATAAGCCGCACCGTTATATAAGCCGCAGGGGCCAAAAAAGGCCAAAAAACGGGAAAAAAGGTGCGGCTTATAGTCCGGAATTTACGGTACTCTGTTTTGTTAAACTCTTTGTAGTACACAGGTCCAATTACTTCCAATTAAATTTTGTCATTTAAATTCCTAACAGCTCCTTTCTTCAATTTTATCATTAAATTGGGGAAAATTCACAAAGGAAAAAAATCTGATTTTGACAGTATTAGACCATTTTCAAGCAAGCTTTTTGAATGGAAATAATTTGTTAGGCTTGCTTAGTTAAAAAAAACAAAAAAAACAGGCATTGTGATGAAACTGGAAACAAAATCTGAAAGGTGAATTGTCAGAAAGCTTCTTGAGATGATTTTTCAATTTCAAGGTAGGACAGGTCAGAGGTTGATATGTTCCAGTATGTGATCTCCACCATGAACATCTATGGAGTCCTAAGCCGCTGCTCGTCACCAGCAGAGTGGAGGCAAATGATCTTGGCTTGGATAACAAAGCTGGAGATTACATTTCAACTTCTAGGTGACAGTTTAATTAAGGATGCCGCTGGCAGGCTCAACTCAACAATAGACTTCCATTCCTCCTTTAAGTGCCAATTTCCACCAACGGGCAGCTGGCAGGTGCACGGATTCATGTGGAAATCTATTTCATGCTCGTGTTTTGCCTTAATAGAAATTCTAATACTAAATGTGTCTTATCTGTCCAAAATGTCAGAGAACTGAAATAGATTTCTCACCTCCTCATCTACATTTTTAGCTATAGTAAAGTGTATATTTCACTTGTACATGTAATTTTAAATTAAGTTACTGTGGGATATTTAACGGCAAGCGCACCATGTTTTGCCCTGCAGCTGTTTTGGAACGAGGCACCTTAGAGACCGGCTGAGATATTTGTTATTTCCAGTCAGTGCCAGCAGCTCTCAGACACCGAGGCACCTTGGGGATGATACTTTAGCCTTGTTTGGGTGGATAGAGAAACCACAGAAGAAGAAAAAAAAACCTTCATCTTTGATCTACAGTCTTGACTGTCAGGCTCTTTGAAAGTACATCTGTGGGATGTGATGGTGGTCCAGACACTGACACAGCACGTCCTGTGAAACAAGATGTTAGATCTCAAAGAGCCAATGTTCTTCTGAGGCGTTCAGTGTTTTTTGAAGAAGGGACAGTTTATTTATTTATTTATTTATATATTTTATCTTTGCCCCCCGGATTTTTCTCCGATTTTCTCCCCAATTGTACTTGGCCAATTTTCCCTTGCTGTGCCGCTCGTTGGTCCACCCCCTCTGCCGATCTGGGGGGAGAGTTGTAGACTAATGGTTAGCGCATGCTTCCTCCGATACATGTGCGGGTCGCCAGCCGCTTCTTTTCAGCTGACAGCGAGGAGTTTCATCCGGCAGGACGTAGTAGCGCGTGGGAGGATCAGCATCACGCTATCCCCCCCCCCCCCCCCCCCTCCCCTCCCCTCCCCTCCTCTCCCCCCGGACAGGTGGCCACAGGCACACCGATGGACCAGAGGAGGCACTAGTGCAGCGACCAGGACTCATACCCCCACCGGCTTCCCACCCGCAGACACGGCCAATTGTGTCTGTATAGGAAGGTCTCTTACCGAGCCAGAAATACAGTGCCCGCTAACAGGAATTGAACCCGCGGGTCTCCACGGTGGTAGGAGAGTGGTTTTCGCTCTTCACGACCCGAGACAGTTTGTTTCGAAGTAGGGGTGCGCCGATCACGTTTTTTTGCCACCGATCACCGATCGCCTATGGGAAATATCTGCCCAACCGATCATCGACCGTTCACCGATTACCGATCACTGATATATAAACTCCTCAAAAAAAGTTTGGAAACGTTATTTCGGTCGATTATTTCTCCCCTTTAATAATACCAACTGGTATTGTATTTTATATCGTTGGAAAGCCTGATTAGTGGGAAAAAAAAAAACCTGCAATCAGCCGATCGCATATTTGAGGTCAAAATCGGCCGATACAGATTGCGTGCAGATCGATCTGTGCACCCCTATTTCGAAGTCAAGTCCAATGACTCATATCACCCCCCGTTCAAATACCGTATGCCAGGCAGCAGGCACGGCAGCCATCATTAAAAAATATGTATTGCCCCACTTTTCAGCTTGATTTGGGATCAAGCTTCTACAGCACCCAGAGCGTGCCCACGGCTGCAGATAGTCGGGTTGTGTTTTCCTCCTCTCCACCGTTGCCCCAGATCTGGTTCCTCCCCAGCAGGCTGGCTAGCTCGCTCGAGCCCTCTGTCCTCCAGGCCTGCTCTGACCTTCTTCTTGCTCTGGAGATACATGTAGCTCGTGTGCTGTTCCAATAGGCTCACTGAGGACTTGACTCGTTTTCAGGGCTGTCAGGGCCTAGAGGACAGGCTGACACCACACAGGAAAACTAGATCAGTGGGCTCCCAGAGCAAGACAAGAAAAAACCCACCACTCCTCCTCACCGCCGTTTCCATAAGTACGGAGCTTTACGCCAGTGAAATGAATAACCTGCTATTATGATAATGACCTTTCCTGAGGCTGACAGAGACACAGGGACACCTTGAGATGATACCGCAGCACCGTGTGGAGGATTCTTCTAAGTCACCAGAGAGAGAAGAAAACATCATATTTAATCTTAAGAAAAGGAATGTGGAACAAAGGTTTTAGACGGTGCATGTGCCATATCATCAGGAATGTATAATTACAGTAACGCGTAGAGTCGAGATGATCAATTTAGAATTTATGAGAATATGAAAGTTGGCTCAAGATGTGAAATGACACTTGAAAAGGGGGCGGGGCACCATCACAGGGTGTCAGTTTTGTCATTGCAATGTAGCATCGTTGTAGTTTTAAGAAGAAGATACATTGGGGAAACATAGGGACGAGTATTAGCCTATTTCACCTCCCACCGAAATCGGCCATTTTGTGTCTAAAAGGTAGGAAGTCAAACACAGGAGGAGCAGAGAAGGTCCAGTTCGCTGTTCCTCCACTGCAGGGACAGCTGGTTCCAGTCCCGGGACTCTAAGGGTTAGAGTACCAGGCAGCCACCGGCTTCGTGCGGAGCGAGCGGACAATCCGATGCATGGGTGCTGCCCGCCCGCCTGGAATCTCCGAGGGGAGACCCCTGACTACCGCACCTTTTACGCTATTTCTGTAAATATGATATTCCTGGAATGCGCGTTTTAACGAGCCAGTTACATTGCTTTGCATTCTTAGAGATTATAGTTTTTGTTTTTTGTTCATGTTTCATGCAATTGGCCAAGTTAGTAGTTAGTTTATGGGCTAGGAATTCTGCCAGATGACAGGCACTAGGCGCCATTTTCTACTTCATTTAGAAGAGAAAATTATCCTGAAATGAAGATTTGATTGACAGCTGCATGTCGTGATATGATTGGTTGAAATGGGGTAGAAATTTGATAGTACTGGGTGACGTCAGCACACTGTACATTACTGTTATCAATGAAATCTTGAAAAATGAACTTTTGATGTGAAACTAAAGGAATTAGATTGTTGATATTTTTTTATGGCATACATTATTAAATAGGTGCACTGCATACCCAGGTATTTGAACTAAAAGAAAAGAAAAGTCATTTTTTGGGTTCAGCTCGACTTTAACACTGTGGACAGTCTCTTGCTGCCTTGCTCTCGGTATCACTCCTTTTAATATGTGTCATGGATTTGATTTGATGACATACTGCACATTCCTTTCTGCCAGCTGACTTGCAATATAAGTTATGTGAATTGACTTGGAAATAGATCAGTGCTATTGAAACGTATCAGTACAGCAGCTATCCACACAGGTTGGCATTAAAGACCTCCTCTCAGCAGTCAGTGTAAGTGTGAACAGATGCATTGTCATAGAGAGTGTACCTGACTGATAGAGACACTGCGTAACGCGTCATCATTCAGAAGCCACGCCCAAGACGGGGGAAAACAGAACCCCCCCCTCCAATCCTGGCGTTCTCCTATGTCGCGTGCATGGTTGCGTGTTGCACAAAAAGATCATATATACAGAAGATGAACACTCCAACTTACTTCCTTGACAGCTAGATCCACATTTTTCTTCTCGCCAATTCTCAATTGCTTCCTTGTTTTGCTCAGGAGTACAAAAAAAACTTTAACTGGCGATTTTTTACATTTGTTGTCTACGCAGCCCCACCACACAACAGCTGTTAGCTATGTTTAATTCAAGGAAAATGACGCTGGTGTGTGGAAATGAACGGAGCTTTTCCCCCGTGATGGGCGTGGCCTATTTCATCCAGTGTCTCTATAAGTTCTTCAGAGCTGTGCTTTTGTTTATGATCTTTCCCTCACTATGTAGTAGAGCAGGGCTACCCGGCCCGTCGGACTCGGAACCCGAACCCGGCCCGACTTACGGGCCGGGTTCGGACAGAAACATTGAAGTCGCGTTCGGGCTCGGGCCGGGCTCGGTCACGTAATCAGTCACTTGTTTTTGCCTTCAAATCTATCATCAGCTCCTGAGCTAATTTACTACGTTAACTCATTCACCGCCAATGACGTCTTTGACGTGTTATCAGCAATGGCCTTCCCCGCCAAGGACGTGTTTGACGTGTTTTTGTTTTTATTGGTGCAGCGCCTGCAGCAAACACTTGCCCAGCCTGTGACACAGACACAGGTCCCTGCCTTCAAAGGGTAGCCGACAGCACGCGATCAAACACATACCGCAGCTGTTGTTTTGAAATTGAGCAAGAGGGAAAGCAGAGAACGGGTAACGCTTCCTTGTGCAGACAGGAGAAACGCCATTGAAACGCCCTCGGCGCGCTGCACGAGCTGGAGTCGCCTTCCTCTGTGCCAGCCAGGAGAAAACGGGAGAAAGTAATCAAGAGATGTGTTTGATCATCGGAGGAATGAGGAAATGATCGATCAGTTTGCGAGGGCGGTGAGGACGTGTTGAATAGCCGAGGGGAAAACGGGAACGATCATAGATATGACAGGGAGACATGGACGAGGACGGCTGTACCAGAACAAATCAAAAATAAACACAGGAACAGCTAGGCAGCAGCGGGCAGAAGGCACTCACAGCAGCCCGCTGTCCTTCTCAAGAGCTCTTCAGTTGGTTCATGAAATCGCTGGGCTGCGTGCCCTCCAGTGTTGCTCCTGGCCAATCCCAGCGCCACAGGGCGTGGTTATTGCTTATCCTATGTTGGGTTATAAATCTAAAAGGGGGATCGTGTGTGTGTGTGTGTGTGTGTGTGTGTGTGTGTGTGTGTCTGTCTGTCTGTCTGTCTGTCTGTCTGTCTGTCGGTGTGTCTGTCTGTCTGTCTGTCTGTCTGTCTGTCTGCACACTCACACCGAGTAAACTGTATTGTTGAATGTAAAAAAAAAGCACTTCATGTGTGTATATATATATATATATATATATATTTTTTTTTTGTCATTTGTGTCCTAACGAATAATATTTACATGTCTGATGTCAATACAGTTCAAAATAAAAGAATTGAGAGTGAGTTATGCCTGAGATTGTGCCCTTTTACAAAAATGCTTTTTTCTCCCTTTTCTCTTCCCAGACAGGCTTTTTTGGTGAACATGGGGTGTATAAAAAGGGTTATAAGTAGAGTACAGAACATGCTAAAAGCTAACTTTCTTTTTGGGGGTGAAAGTAGAGACTTAGATCTTCATTTCGAGGTATTGGACATCACTGTAGTCCTAGTACAGAATTTACTGTGGGTCTTGAAAGATGACCAAACATTATGGAAATACTTGGCCTGTGCCAAAAATGCCAGTCAGATATTGGCAGTGAATGAGTTAATGAAAGCACCTGAAGGCATCGAATGAAACACGCCCAGACATGCACTCTGCTGCTCTGCCCGGAGTCAGCTGCGTGTCGGCTGGTGTCGACGACGGTTACATGCTGCCACTCCGACGTGCTGCCACTCCGACGTTCTGCCACTCCGAAATATCGGCACTCAGAAAGGGGGTCTATATTCCCCGTTTTTCACTAACCTCTCCCAGCCCCCACGCCAAACCTAACCTCCCCCCATGCCTAAACCTAACCTCCCCCAGACCCTAACCCAAAACCTAACCTCTCCCACCCCCACGCCTAAACCTAAGGTCGGCATTGCGGCTTCTAAGGTGAACGACCACCAGTCCGAATAATGGAAGTTAACGTTCGGAGTGGCAGCATGTCGGAAAGGCAGAGGAACCCCGTCGCGGACACCGTGCAGTACTTCTTTCAGCGATGTGGGACTGTGTGGGCAGTGCACGGCACGCACGAATTAGGCTGTTTGGTGCTTTGCTTTGTACATTACGTATTAATCATTGACTGCTTTGAATTACGAGGACTGATTTTGGTTTGGGATTATATAGGGCTGTTTATAGGCTGGACAGACTCATTGAATTATGCGCTCGCTGCGCTCCGAGGGGGGAAAAAAATCAGGGAGGGGGTTCGGGCCGGGCTCGGACAGATTATCAATTGACACCTGTCGGGCCGGGCCGGGCTCGGCTAATAATGTGACGGGCTCGGTCGGGTTCGGTAAGGAAAATTCAGCCCGAGCCCAGCTCTACTATGTAGGTCCACTCTAATATCTCTCCACCTCTCTGTGAATCAGTCGCTGCGTTCCTCACCTCCCACTTTATTCCTTTATGGGTTTTGTGCTGCGGCTCTTTTCAAACTGAGCTCCGTCCTAAGGGACGTTACTGTGGACCAGCCTTCCACTAGGCATCAAACTCTCAGAGTCTAGAGGGGTTTTTAGAGGTCGGGTCCTTGCTCATCTCTGGAGCAAAGTGACTGGGTAGGTTAGTAGGCCTAATGTAGGCGGGTCCTGTGAGTATAATGTGTTTTACTGTGATGATTGTCTTATTCTCTGGAGTAAGTGTGTTTATGTCGTTTCTAATGCAATTTTGAGTGTGACTAATTATGGATGATTTTAGGATAGGTTTCTTTTCAAGTACCATATTTATTGGTGTCTAAATCAATTTGATGTTTGTGATGGGGATTTTTGATACAGATTTTTAGATGATTATATGTTTTGTGTTATTGTCCGTCCTGTTTTTAGAACATCGGGGACCATGTTGGAAATAAGTGTTTTCACTTTGACATGTTATCCCTTGGATCTTGTTGTTGTCTCTATATCCATTAATAAAGTCAATCAATCAATCAATCAATCAATCAATCTGTGTTTTGTCTCCCGCCAGCGGCCTGCAAGGACCACCGCCGGGCTCTGGAGGTGTCTCAGCACTCTGAGGAGATGGGCTTGATCCTGGGCGTGTGTGCCGGGGGTCTGGTGGTCCTCATCCTTCTGCTGGGCGCGGTCATCATCATCATTAAGAAAGGGTGAGCGGCTGCTGATGCTGTAAACTGCTCTGTGCAAATTTAGAATAGTTTTTCGAATAAATATAAATATAATAAATACCTGCAGCTACAAAAGGTGCAGCACAGAGGGGACCTTTTTCTGTTGTTTACTAGCAGAGATTGTCCCACACATCATTATGCACTGCATCGCACATCTCTCTCTCTCCTCTCCTGTTTATTTTTCTTTTTACATTTTTGGAAAAAACGGTTTTGGAACAGTTCAGTACGGTAATCACTTTGTATATTTGCTGCTGAACTTTCGAAAAGGGCACGGTTGTTTTTAGGGAAGAGACTGGAGCCACAGCCATCGTTGTATTGTTTTAATTCCCATTATGGTTGCGCCAGAGGGACCAAAACAACCCTCATCCGCAGAGCTTATCTGAGTGTGAAGTATTTAATTAAAGGCGGACGCAATACAATTAGCCACTTAATTAGGCACGCCGAGCGGGAGGGCTGACCCTTAAATGAGGCGCTAATTGGGAGGGAAAAGGTGTGCTTAGATTATTAGCGCGTGATCCCACAGGTCTATAGTAGATCATCTGATCATTTTGATTTAGCAGCAGCAACTGTTAGCCTGAGGGGGAGGTTTGGAGCGAGGCTTAACCCCGTCCTGCACCAAATCTAATGCATTAAATTAGAAAAACCTCTGCCGTGCCAAATGAGAAGTTGCTCAGGGCTACAACAGCGATCATTATGAAATGTGCTGACACAGCACATACAGTTGTTGAATAATGTTGATTTTGAAAGTGGGTTAGTCTTATTAGTCCAATGGTTGCTGTCCTAAGCCGCCGTGACGTTAGCGCCGGGGGAGTCGATTGCTAAATTTGCTGTGGCAGCTAGCCACATGGTTTACTCATTGAAGTGTAACACTGAGACATGGAGAGACACACTTTCTGCTTTGCTGTGGTTTGGTCTGTCAGCACCCGCTCACTATACTGTATATGCATGTGTCATGGCCGCCCGGCCGCACAGCCAAGCTCACGACAAAGATGGTTCTCATTTCTAGAGCCCGACCGATATATCGGTCCACCGATATTATCGGCCGATAACCGATATATCGGTATCGGTCGATATGCCGATATTTTTTTATTCCGTATTTTTTAAGTTATAGACAGCATGTTGTGTATATTTCATCTTTTTTCTTAACTCAAGTTATATTTTATATTTGTTCTATTTGTGTTTTTGTATTTCTTTTTATTTATAATTATTAAATTCCCAGTTTGGTTTACTGTTTCATTGCATTGATGTCATTTTGGACAATAAAGTTGATTGATAAGCTGTAAAATATCCTGCCTACATTACATATCTCAAGTCATGTCAAGTCATATCTTTGTCAAGTGTTTGATATTTGAGGGATCATTGCAAAAACATTGTGTAACATAATGTGTATATTTAATATAAGAATATCGGCCGATATATCGATATCGGAATTTTTTTACTCCCTAATATCGGTATCGGCATCGGCCTCCAAAATCCAGTATCGTTCGGGCTCTGGTTCTCATTTCCTCGGCTGGCATTGCTTGCATCTCACATCTCTTCTTTGTCTTGACTCTCTGTCTCTCCTCCTCCTCCTCCTCCTGCACACTTGCCAGAAGGGACTACTACTCTTACTCTTACTATCCGTAAGTGACTCCACCCTCTTTTCTTTCGCCATCGTTTTGTGGTCCATCGTATTCACCTTATTCTTTGCCCATACAAGGACGCTTCTGCATGACGTCATTTCGTAATCGCCTTTCCGGTTTTAAACACGGAAGTAGAGTACGCCTACCGCAGTCATTTTTAGACTTGCCAAAAAGCTGTTTTCAAGCTAAAAAAAACCCCAAACTGTTTTAAAGTTTTAATATTTGTCGGGTGAGAACGTAACATATATGTGACCAGTTTATCAGAATAATGCCTATTTGGAAATCTTTAACAAGCAGCGAGGACCGGGAGCGCTGACTGTGGACTAGCTATCTGTCAAACCCTACTGTAGTTAGGCTACTGGCAGTGAGAAAACACTGTCGACGTGCTTTTGTAACTAACGTTAAATGCCGACCGGGTACAGCCATCGGCTCCTCGCAGCAGTAACGTTATGAACATGTAACTGAAGCTGGCCGCAGTGTAGCTTAATTCTGAATGTTGCCAAACTTCATTCATACTGACGTTTTATTTTGAAAATGGCCGCCAACTAGCGCTGAACCGGAAGAACAAATACGTTGCGTCGAACGCGGAAGAGAGAAAAAGTGGGCGTGGTGAATAAGGTGAATAGCCGACATGCTTGTGCTCTGACCGCCATGTTGGAAGTTGTAGAGGCAACGTAGCAGTTGGTCTAACAGTTGGTCCTCCTCCTATCTTCTCTCTCCATGTTTCCACCTCTCTCTCTCTCTCTCTCTCTCTCCTCCTCCTCTGCTCTGTCTCCACTTCTCCCCGTCTTCTCCCTCATATTTCTTTCACAGGAAACCGGTCAACATGAATAAGACCCCCATTACCTACCGGCAGGAGAAGAGCCACATGGGCTCTATGGAGCGGAGTTTCACAGACCAGAGCACCCTGCAGGAGGATGAAAGAATGGCGCTTTCTTTCATGGACGCACACACCTGCGGCACACGCAGTAAGACGAATAATGCACTGCGACACACGCACACACATACTGTACACACACGCACACACGCACACACACGCATGCACGCACGCAAGATTATGGATGCACCGATCCACTTTTTTCACTTCCAATCCGATTCCGATATTATGGCGATACCAATATTTTTCTTGAATATACAGTATTGGCAAAGATTTGGCCAATTAAAGATTTTTTTTGAATATACCTTGCAAAAAGCAGACAAAATGAAGAAAATATACAAGGCAAAGAAGGATACTATTATACATGGGCAAATTACGGCCAGCGCCCCCTGTGCGGCCTGCGCTGGAATTGCAAAAAAAAAAAAAAAAAAAAAAAAAATCCAATTCCGAGCCGTGAATTAGTGCCATATCGGCACCCGATACCGATATTGGATCGGATCGGCCCCATCCCTAACACACACACACACACGCACACGAACGCACGCACACACACACACACACACACACACACACACACACACACGCACATGCACCATCCTTCAAATGGTCATCTTATTGACCATCACTCATTCACTCTACAGACGTCTGAAGCATCCTGAAAGGTCACATGATCAGCTCACATGATCAATTATTTTTACATGATTTAGTCGCCTGCAGCCGATCACAAAGAATCCAAGAATCTCACGAGATTCTGTTGTTGTTGTTGTTGTTGTTGTTGTTGTTGTTGTTAAAATGACACATTTGAAAGCAGCAACAGAACTCATTTGTGATTCTTGTCAGATTCCCGTTGTCTTGATCTTCTTTCTTAAACACTGTCAGCCTCCCAGAGAAGGAACGAGAGATGTGTTCATTTTCAAGGCGGTTCAGATCTTGATCATCTTCAAAGACAAAGCTGCTGTCACCTGTACATAGAATCTATAATGAGAGAGAGATACCCAGAGAAAAACCCTATCGCACATCTGCATCACAAACAATACTTTCTTAACACGTTATTTATTATGTGTCATTATGCGTTATTAAAGCAGCTACGAGCAAGATTTTCGATTGTTATTAAACAGTCTAAATTTAATATGGATGCATCACATCTTACCTCTAATAGTAGACGAGACCACCAGAACCCCGAGTGAATCGGCCAGTGTTGTCTTGACAATTAGTCTGTCTGCGGCCGCGGGGCAGATCAGGAAGTGAAATGAAACGGTTTTGCGGCAGCCACTTCGGCCATAACCACAAAATAACAAAATTGCTTCCAAACAAACTGTTAGAATATAACGAGAGATGTTGGCGAGAGTAGCAAGCCCCTGCATGGCGTTCTCCGTGTTTATGGTCTGTTGCTAGGCAGAGCGAAACGGTTGAAGGCAGGCAGCTGCCGTAAACCGTTTCGTTTCACTTCCTGGTTTATCCGGCCCGCCGGTAGACAGACACAGACTCTATAATCATCAAGAGAGCAATCTCCGATTCACACGGCTTTGGTCTCGTCTACTATTATAGGTAAGATGTGATGCATCAATATTGTAATTATACTGTTTAATAACAATCGAAAATCTTGCTCGTAGCTGCTTTAATATATGACAACCAATGTGTGTTAAACACACACTGATGGAAGTTAACACATCGTCTTTCAGGGTAATGTACATTATGTTTATATTATGTTTGGATTATATTGGTATACAGTATTGTGATCTGTATTATACATGAATTTCAGATGAAGTCACACTGACATTGGGAATGTGACTCTGTGTGTGTGTGTGTTTGTGTGTGTGTGTGTGTGTGTGTGCGTGTGTGTGCGTCTGTGTGTGTGTGTGTGTGTGTGTGTGTGCGTGTGTGTGTGTGTGTGTGCGTGTGTGTGTGTGTGTGTGTGTGTGTGTGTGTGTGTGGTGCTAGGCGACGCTCGTAGTTCAGTGAATGAGTCCAGCAGCCTGCTAGGAGGCTCCCCGAGGCACCAGTGCGGACGCAAGGCCTCTCCGTACCACACGGGGCAGCTGCACCCTGCCGTCCGAGTGGCCGACCTCCTCCAGCACATCAACCAGATGAAGACCGCCGAGGGCTACGGCTTTAAACAGGAGTACGAGGTGAGAGGGCTGTTGTTACACTCTGACTACAGCAGGTACAGCGTTAGTACAGTGTGTACTGTACTGTAGCAACGTTTGCTGGTGGTGCAGTGCACACATGTCAAGTACTGGACCAAGACACACTGGTTGTAGGGCTGCTGTGTGATATGAAAAGGATTGTATATCGACACAGTCATTAGTGTGTTCTTTGTATCACTAACCTAACCTCTGTCTTTACTCTCAATTGAAAGCAGAAGCTATAAGCCACACATGGGCAAAATACGGCCCGTTTTTTTTTTTTTTTTACAGTGCACCTGAAAGCAACATGCAAGATACCCGCTGAATAAGTGTCCAAATGTTCATGTCATTCTGGCCAATACTCCACTTCTGTTATTGCATTTCAGTCTGGAATATGGAATATCTTTCAATAATCTTTATGACTAAAAGGCTACATTGAAGTATAAATTTAAATAATTAACTCATTGGTTTTGGATTTATTTAGCTTCAAGACTGCATTTTTGTTCGTATGACCCTCAACACAGGCTTTGATCATCCCGGGCCACTTACTGATACTTATGCTTAAATTAACCCACTCATATTCTGATTTATTTCAAGAAAAACATTTCAGCTAGTGGAAATTCTAATTGGCTGGTAACTTTAAAATCTAGCAGCCATATTGGCAGGTGGTGAAAAAAGTTAATTTCAAGCCCTGCAGGGAGAGCAGGTGGTGACATAGGAGTGAGTGAGAAAAGGATGAAATATTGGTGGTTAAGACTGAATAATGACATCACAACTGTTAATTTAAATGAGTTATTCCTCTAAACCTGGCTTCAAATGCACCAAATTCTTCACGCTGGCGCCGTTCGGCCGTCAGCAAAACCTGGTGAGGACATTTTTTGTGACCCTCTCTATCATCAAAGTTGCCCAGCCATGGGTTACGGCATGACAATATTTGTTCGGCCCCCGGTAACAATCTGGGTTTCTCATGTGGCCCCCCATGAAAAATAGTTGCCCACTCCCTCTATAAGCTGTCGGAAATGACTGTAATGATTGTTACTTTTGCATGTATACTTACACAGTAGCTAACTTTGTAATTCACACATCAATTAGAAAACCACAAACCTATAACCTGCAGGGCGGCTGTAGCTCAGGAGGTAGAGCAGGTCGTCACTAATCGCTTTGGATAAAAGAGGTCGGTGGTTCGATTCCCGGCTCCTCCAAGTCTGCATGTCGAAGTGTCCTCGGGCAAGATACTGAACCCCAAATTGCTCCCGTTGGTGTGCCAGCACCCTGCGTGGTAACCTGCCGCCATCGGTGTATGAATGGGTGAATGTACCTACTGACTGTAAAGCGCTTTGGATAAAAGCGCTATATAAATGCAGGCCATTTTACCATTTTACTATTTAGTTATAGCCGCTTATTTGGGTCAGGGTTGTGGTGGCGACATGGTAAGCAGAGCAGATGTCCTTTTTCCCCCGAGTGGCTGGGAATCCCTATAGGTGCTCCCAGGACCAACTGGGAGATGTCCCAGATAGTCCTGGGTCTACCATGGGGGTCTCTCCTCCCAGTCCTCATGACCAGTACTACCTCCAAAGCAAAAAAGCCTGGGGGCCCGAGTCACCTCCAAAACCTCTGAAAGCTCATTTTGGCTCATTATATCCACGATCTATCAAGCGATAAATCGAGAGCTACGCTCTTTGGCGCCGCTCTGTCTTCACGACCATGGTCCACTACGATACAATTACTGCAGCCGGTGCCACCTACTGTGTCCGTTTGGCCCGAGGGGGTTCCTGAGTCAGCAGAGAGGAACCGACCAGGCCCAGAAAGGCTGGCAGCATGTGTCTGTGAGGAGTTTGGAGAGGCTATGGAAAATTAGGAGAAACATTGCCCTTAAACAGGGACATCGTTGTAAGGTGGTGGAAGGAGCACTTTGAGGAACTCCAAAATGGAGTAGACAAGCCTCCTGTAGGCAGAAGGCAGTGATGGAAGATTCAGGGAGCGTTTGAGACCATCTCCTCGGCAGAGGAAGGCGAGTTCCCTCTTCGCCTCATGCCGGATGTGGACCAGATTTGTTCTGAGATGATGAAGGTCCTCGATGTTGTTGGGCTGTTGTGGTTTGACTCTTCTCATCATTGACTACGTTTACATGCGCACAGTATTCCGCTTTTTGCCCATTTTCGGAAAATGACAATATTCCGACTAACTGAATAATCCACTAATATTCCCGTTTACATGCAGCCGTAGCTCGCCCTCCCCGACACGTGAGGGAGGCGGGGAGAGAGAGAGAGATGCAGGTAGGCGGAGCCGCAGAGTTTTTCTGTTGAGAATAAACAGAGCAGCACTATTCTTACGAGCATCACTTGGTCCATTTCAGGAGCAGCTTGCTGCTGAAAAGTTTGGTGTTGCGCATCCAAGTCTTTCATAAAAAGTATTACCTCGCAGGCTCGCAAGCATTGTGGACTTCCGCGGGCACTGGGCACTATAGGCTACTCTCTCTCTCTTTAAATCGATGTTTCTCATCTCCTCCCGATCTTTTTGCATGCCAGAGATGATGGATTATTATGATTATATCGCCTGTTATAGCGCTTTCTAGCACACATCAGTTGACCACAAACAGGCAACATGCGTCGCAAACTGCGGTAAAAACCCTGATTGAGACGCATATTCCGAATGCGCTGTATACATGATCAAAGAATCCTCCGAAAACCCGAATAATACTGGAATAACCCAGGTGTCTTAATCGGAAAATGCTAAATTCGGAAAAAGGGCAAATTGGGAAAATGCAACTGGAATATGTTGTTTACATGACCCTTATCAAAAAAAATATTGTCATTTTCCGAATAATAGTGGAATATTGTGTAAACGTAGTCAATGTCTCAGGGATTTCTTCAATGTTGTTTGGATTGGCAAACGCGGGTGGTGGTCCGTGTTTTGAAAAACAGTTCCAGCTATTGAGGATTTACACTGTTCACTCTCTCTATGATGCCAAGCTGCTGGAAAACACACTCCAAACCTCACATTCAGGAGGACTAATGCAGATTCCCTTCATGGTAGTGGAACAGTGAACCAGCCTAATTTTTTACCCGCACACAGATAATCCAGGGGTCATGGTAATTTGCTAATCCTGTTTACATGTGTTTGGAAAAAAGCTTCGCCCCCAAGATATCCTGTGGGAGGCGCTGTGAGAGTATGGGGGTGCCAGCCTGCCAGGGTTGCTGCTGTGTGTGTGCCTTTGGTCCTCCATACACTCAAAGCCAAAGCTGTGTTGTCGTTCTTGGCTTCAAGTCGAGCTCATTCAAAGGTGGGAATTGGACTCAAACAAAGATCTTGCCCCCCATCCGCTCCGTTTGGCGGTTGGTGATATTTCATTTCATTTATTTATTTATCTCGAACAATAAAACACAAAACAGTAAAAGATCAATCATAAACAAACAACACATTTGAATAATAAAAAAATATATGAAAGACAATAGTTATGTTCGAGAAGGAGCAGGAAGAAGCACAATGCTTATCTTATCCTGCCCCTACTTCAACAATGAGATTTTAAATCTTATATTTAAAAGAAGTAAATAAAATAAGAAGCAATTTCACAAAAGCATCCTTGTGGAGATTTCAGAGGCAAAGTATTTTTCTCTATGATTGAAATAGGGTGATATTGTAGGACAGATGATATGAGTTGATCTGGACACTATCGGGCTCTCTCCATTGGTCCCGGTCAGTCCGTGCTTGTTGCGATATGTTGTATCTATACTGTATATTGGACTGCACCTCCAATTCTGTGATTTGGTCTTTTCGATATCTTCTTTTTATCTCTAAATATTAGGGATGTCACAATATATCGTCCCACAATATATCGCGATATCAAAACGTGATAATATCTATCGTTGAGATGAAATCTCATATCGTGAGAAAAAGAAGCTGAACATGGTGGCACTGATCTGCATCTGATTGCATGCTCGCTCTCCTTTTCATTGCTTTGTTTGAACAGACGAGGGACGTTACAGACACGGAGGATGAAAATGGTGAAATGACTCAAATTAGCGTGGAGGATGCCCCCTCAACTTACAAATCGATCGCAAAAAAATATTGTTGAAATATCGTATCGTTATCGTGAACCCAATATTGTGTATCGTATCGTATCGTGAACTGAGTGTATCGTGACACCCCTAATGTATACTGTATATTGGACTGCACCTGCAATTCTGTGATTTGGTCTTTTCGATATCTTCTTTTTATCTCTAAATATTGATATGACCGCTACTCTGCATACAGATTCCTCCTATGTAATCTTGCATAATTGTGGCAATAAAGTGATTCTCATTCTAATGAGAATTAAGGTCTTTGCACACACAGTCCGATTGTTTTCGTATGCGTGTTTTTTAATCCGTCATCTGAAAACACAGACGGGTCCCAGCTCGCAAAAATCTATTGACTGATGCGAAAAACGCAGAAAATCGAACCTCGTCCGAAAACTTAAATGACGGACGTATGTGTCGGACTCGGTGTGTCAACGATGATTGACACAAATTAGGTCGTATTCTTTTTTTCTTCCGTGCGCCAATTTCGGACGAAAATACGGACTTGGTGTCCAAAAGCTATTAGAATGAATTAGAAAATAAAACGGTGAAAACTACTGGCTAACTTTGAGGCCATCTTGCATTTGAATGGTACCTGGTGAAAAGAAGAGAGTGGTGTGGGAGACCATCAATTGTCTTCTGACACGGTCCACGCCCTCCTCACGCCCTCCTCACCGCCCCGCTGAAATTAATTAGCGAGGTTAAAAGGCGCGTGGACCACTCTGTCGCCGGGCGGATGAATAAATCATCCTCGTTTGGGCCCTGAAGAAGACCTCTGTCATGACGTTCAGGCCTGATGAGGTTAGATGTCCCTGGAGGTGCTCCAGCTTGTGAGTCCCCCTATCCACTGCCAGCACACTGCAGGGCAGCAGAGATGAAAGAGTCTGGGTGGAGGGGGAACATGTGAGAAGAGAGGACGCCTGGCTGGAGGCTCCCACCCCGTGTAACTTTCAAATGACCCGTTCTCAGTACGAGCACTGCTAGTGTTTCTCTTCCTATCCAGTATCATGTTTAAAGTCGAGGTGAACCAGTTCGTCACGTGCATCTGAGTCCGTTTCAGACTGAAAACAAATTGAGAGGTGGACCATGAATTAACAAATTCATTAGAATTCATTCATTAGAATTCATTCATTAGAATTGTCAAATATTTGATTTGACAATTCTGTCGACTGGCTTTGGCATCGGCCAATCCTGGCGTGTTCCACCCCCAAATCGGGTGGGATTCAGCGTGTTGTCGTGCTACGCGAGTGGGATCTGCGGAGCACCAGGCAGCCAGGCTGCTTCGTGCGGAGCGAGCAGACAATCCGATGCATGGGTGCTGCCCGCCCGCCTGGAATCTCCGAGAGACGACCCCTGACAGCCAGGGAGGCTGTCAGGCTCGGAGGCGCGCGCTATTATCGTTATAAATGTAAATAATTTTCCTGGAATGCATGTTTTAACGAGCCAGTTACATTTCTTTGCATTCTTAGAGATTATAGTTTTTGTTTTTTGTTCATGTTTCTAACAATTGGCCAAGTTAGTAGTTAGTTTATGGGATAGGAATTCTGCCAGATGACAGGCACTAGGTGCCATTTTCTCTTTCTTTTGGGAGAGAAAATTATCCTGAAATGAAGATTTGATTGACAGCTGTATGTCGTGAAATGATTGGTTGAAATGGGGTAGAAATTTGATAGTACTGGGTGACGTCAGCAAACTGTACATTACTGTTATCAATGAAATCTTGAAAAATGAACTTTTGATGTGAAAAAGTGTGAAAAACTAAAGGAATTAGATTTTTGTGATTTTTTTTTTGCATACATTATTAAATAGGTGCACTGCATACCCAGGTATTTGAACTAAAAGAAAAGAAAAGTCATTTTTGGGTTCAGCTCGACTTTAATGAAGAGAAGAGCGGACTGCCCACTAAATGCCGCCTGGGTCCAGACCTTCCTATACGCCCACTCCACCATGTTGAGTTTGGGCTGCTTCTGCTCTTTGATTGATTGATTGATTGAAGATTTGATTGAGAATGAACATATATACAATACCAATATCATATATACATCAGCCCACCATTAACGCAAAAAAGCTGATAGCTTGTTTCCATTGTGGTCCTTAATAATAATAACTGTGTATATGGTAAGAATACCATTGTCAGAGCCTGTGGGTATGCGTGGGTGTGCCACGTAATAAAATACAGTAAAATAGTTTGAATAAAATAAAATAATCAGATCCAGTCAAATAAATAAAATAAAATAAAATAATAAAATCCAATAAGACAACATCTAGACCCAGCTCCTGCTTCTCCCGATCCAGCTCTTTACTGATGATTTGAGGGCGGGTTCACACCAGCCTTGTTTAGTCCGGTCTATCGGACCTTTCCCCTTTAGTACGGTCCGTAGGGTCGGTGTGAACGCTCCTACTCGAACTCTGGTGCGGACTAAAAACCGCGCTCTGGTTCGCCTGTGAGAGGTGGTCTCGGTCCGCTCTCAAGCGAACTCTGGAGCGGCCCATTTCTGGTGTGAACCCCACCCGGACTAGTCAGAGGAAGCACGTGATTTTTGTGTTGATTTCTTTGGTTATTTCCTGTTTTGGAAGCTACCGCGATAGAAGAAGCTGCTTGCTAGCTGTAGCAGCTTAGCTAGCTTATCTCGTCTCGTTACCAGCGACATCACAAACAGACAAAAATGACTAGTGGCAGGGTTTGTTTACTTTTCCCCCGACAAATTGTATGGCCAATCCACCTTATTTTTCGCGGCCATGATGCTCCATGCTGCTTCCTCCTGCTGTCCTCTTCCCCCGTTACGTCTAGCTTGACACAATGACTAGCTTGACACTTGGCCCATCTAATGTAGTTAGACGGAGCCTCACAAAAATAAGGTGGATAACAGAAGGAGATTTCTGCCCACGTGACTTTGGTTGGTGTGGGCAGGACTAGTGGATTTTGGTCTTGTGAACGCAAACCCAACCAGCTGAAAAACAAAACAATGTATCATCCTCTTCTCTGGCCCGAACCAAGGACCCGGACTTTCTGGTGTGAACCCGCCCTAAAAGAGAAGAAGGGGTTTATGGACTTCAGTTCCATTGGAAGGCTATTCCATAAGACTGCTGCCGAGTAAAGGAATGTGTTTTGGCCTATTACTCTTTTAAATCTAGCTAGCGAAAGTTGGAGCGGCACCGATCGCCCGCTCAGTCCCGCTCCAGTTTCCATCACAACATGTTTGAACCAGAATGCATCGGTGCGTGGG
Source organism: Poromitra crassiceps (assembly GCF_964638095.1). Taxonomy (NCBI): domain Eukaryota; kingdom Metazoa; phylum Chordata; class Actinopteri; order Beryciformes; family Melamphaidae; genus Poromitra; species Poromitra crassiceps. The sequence goes on from NC_139641.1 coordinate 16,147,564, forward strand.
CCATGTGCACGCGCACTTATTTTCTTGCCAGCTGCTGCGAGACGAGAAGGAAGAGAAACGAACATGCAGCCGACTCTGCTGAGCTCATGTTATTTGTAGTGAGCAATGCCCGTTGCCCAGGCGTTTAAACGCAAATGAAAACACCCTGGCCTTTTTATCTCTTTTATTCTTTTGAGCGGTGAGTGCGAGCGGGTGAAATCTGTATCGAGCGGGGAGCGGGTCTGGAGCAGAGCGGCCGCGAACGAGGAGCGGTAATTATCAGCGCTCCACTCTGCTCACATGCTCTGGGGAAACACTGTGATTGGTTAGGCAAAATGGAATTCCCTGGGGGATTCCCCTCCTGGAAATCGCTTAGAATGGAGGCGATGTCAGAATAGAAGATGGAAACGGAGTGTAACGAGTTGACAGTTCAGTCTGATATCAGGCTGCACTAAATGCTCTGTATTCCACAAAGTTATAGAGTTTGCGCATATTCAGAACTCGGAAATGAGTTTCCTATATGGTTTAAGGCTTAATATCTCCGTCATACAACCATCATTTTGTTCCCTGAAAACATCCAATGAAAGCTCACAAAATAAGCTATATGATATTGCTATTCAGCATAGCATCTTTTTCCACCCTTCACAACAGTAGGGCTATGTGTATCTTTTGAACAGAAAATTATCAATACATTTTGATGTTCTGTATTAGCCACAACATGCTGGACAGATCATACACTCTAAGTGTCTCTCTCATTTGAACATAAAATGGTGGAAAAGACTTTCTAAGAGAACTGATTTTAAGACTTTTTTCCGCTTAAAGCAGCTACGAGCAAGATTTTCGATTGTTATTAAAACAGTATAATTATAATATTGATGCATCACATCTTACCTATAATAGTAGCTGAGACCAAAGCCGTGTGAATCGGAGATTGCTCTCTTGATGATTATAGAGTCTGTGTCTGTCTACCGGCGGGCCGGATAAACCCGGAAGTGAAACGAAACGGTTCACGGCAGCTGCCTGCCTTCAACCGTTTCGCTCTGCCTAGCAACAGACCATAAACACGGAGAACGCCATGCAGGGGCTTGCTACTCTCGCGAACATCTCTCGTTATATTCTAACAGTTTGTTTGGAAGTAATTTTGTTATTTTGTGGTTATGGCCGAAGTGGCTGCCGCAAACCGTTTCATTTCACTTCCTGATCTGCCCCGGCTGCAGACAGACTAAATCGTCAAGACAACACTGGCCGATTCACTCGGGGTTCAAGCGAGACTACTCGGCGTTGGTCTCGTCTACTGTTAGAGGTAAGATGTGATGCATCGATATTAAATTTAGACTGTTTAACTCATTGAGTGCCAGCCACTTTTGGAGAACGGACGCTCCCAGTGCCAGAGTTTCAGAGCTTTTTTCAGTGATTTCTCGAGGCCCACAGAATATTGTGTGATATTACTATGTAAACAATGAACACGCAAAAAGAACGATGAGACTCTTTTCTATCATCAGCAAAAACAGGTTTATTGATATCATTTTCCGTTCTTTAGTTATCAGCCGGAGAAGATAGCTTGATTTAACAAAAAAGAGCAGTTTTTTTCTAGAAGCTGAGATAATGGCCCTTTTGTAAAATTAAACATTTCAAACACATCACTGACTCTGAAGCTAATTTTCTGATGTAGTCACACCTCAAAAATAATTTCCTTCAATAAAACAGTGAAGGCCAGGGAATTTTGTTTGGCAGAATAATATTTTTAGCTGCAACCAGCAGCGCTGGCCCCTGCGTGCGCTGCTGGTTGCAGCTTCTTGCTGATCTTGATTTGCTGCTGGTGGGCATCGGATATTCTGGCTTGCGTTTGCCAACCCTGTCCTGCTGCCTGGGTCTGTCTGGGTCAGTGTTGTGTGCTGCTCTGCGTGCCCCCCCCCCCCCGCCCCGCCCCGCCTCAACTGCACACTCCTCCTGTATGGGAGGTGGCTCTCTGCTAAGTTTGCTCTGCACTGTGAAGGGTGCGCGACATCCAGGTTTTTCCGCGTGTTTGTCACCGGCTACTACTGTATGCTTCCAGTTGAGAATAATAACGGCTGATCATGCGAATGGGCTGGCGCAGCGGACATGGAGGAGCTCAATTGTGGGAGCAGATTGGCTGCTGCCTGCTGCAGGCACATCTAACGTTAAAACGCTTCATGCATATCGATGCATACGGATGCGATGCGATTTCCGTTTCCCCAACGACTTATTCTCTGTTTTTCTCTGCCTTTCTGTTAACCTGGAGAGCACTGTCGCCACCTAAGGGTTCTGTAAAATAGGTTATAGACCTCCAATAGCTATAATATTTGTACAGGAGAGGCAGAAGGCTTTGATCGACGCCCCACCGTCAAAAAACGCAATTGACGAACATGTCCGTCCTTGGCACTCTACGTTACTATTTGAAATGACGAACATGTTCGTCCATGGCACTCAATGAGTTAATAACAATCGAAAATCTTGCTCGTAGCTGCTTTAAAAATGTGAGAGGGTTTCTGTTCATTTAAAAGACTTGACTACAAGTAAGTATAGCATGATTTATACTATCTGACAGAATGCATTCTCCTCTTGAATATGATATCAACTTGTATTGTATGATATTGTCTGAGCACACAGCGAGCAATTACACAAA